>NW_026744292.1:0-3003 GCF_022355385.1 Mustela nigripes
ACCAGGGACAGGTGGCCAAGGAGCTGCTGTCTCCTTGGGCCCAGAGGCTCAGGACAGGCATGCTTTCTGCCCAGACTCCTTCCTCAGAGTGGAGCCCTTTCCCCTGCCCTCATCTTCCCCTCGTTTCTCCTTAGCAGCCAGGCATCCGTCGCTCGGCAGTGATAGACATGTCCCTTTCCTTCAGGCTCTTTCCACAGGCGCCACCGCGCTTCTCGTTCAGGCAGATGGGACCCCCCAGGCGAAGAGGATTTCGCTCCATGCGGCTTTATTACACCTTGCTGTGGAGACTAGCCCCGGCAAGCAGCAGGCAGCATCCCACAGACGCGACTCTGATTTCCCAAACAATGCTGTGCTTTCCCAGAGGGGCTGCCCCGGCAAAGAGGCTTTCGCTCTATGCGGGTTTCTCCCATCGTGCTGCGAATACTTGGCTAAGGCAAGCAACAAAAGCAGCCCACACAACCGACTCTGATTTCCCAGCGACTGCTATGCTTTCGCAAAGGTTTTCAGCTTGGCGCGATCCGCACTTTGCTGCTGCTTCTTCAGCAAGGCTCTGGTTGTTTGCTCTGTCGTGGCAGGGAAGAAGAGCCGCGGGAGAGCTGGTGCCTCTTGGGCCTTGCTTTCCTGGCTCCAAGTTCGTGCCCAGGGTTCACCTTGCTAAGCCGAACTAAGCAGACACACTCACAACCCTACAGCAGCGTGCGTGGCCTAGCATGGCACTCTATGCCTATTACCATCTCCTGGCGTAGGTATGGCTTTGCTTTTGCTGTGGCGCTCAGGCAGACTCGGGGTCTAGGCCAGTACCTTCACCACAGGATAGAGGAGGCGACAGGATCCCTGTACACGGCCCGTTCACTGGGATGGGGAAATGTGGGGGACTGTCTTAACTCCTTTCCCGGCATACCCCCCCGCCACCCACAATGCTGCCACATCTTGGTGGAAGAGGGTATCTGACTGCCGATGTCTCCATGGGGTTTTTTCTGCGAATTCCGCGTATGGCACCTGGTGGCAAGCCTGTCTGCCCTTGGGACAGGTGGCCAAGAAGATGCTGTCCCCTTGGGACCAGAGGCACAGGACAGGCCAGCCTTCTCGCCAGACTCCTTCCTCAGAGTGGAGCACGCGTACCTGCCCTAGTCGTCCCCTCTTGTCTCCTTAGCAGCCAGGCTTCCATCTCTCTGCACAGGGAGCAGGTGACAATTGTCTTGCCACCAGGCTGCTGTTCCTGCAATGCCACGCTATCGGGCCTCCCGAGCTTTTTCCGACCTCAAGGCCAATGGCTTCTTCTCTTCCCCGGGGGCGGAGTGCTGTGTCTTCCCCACACTTGCTCCTGGGGAGCGTGGTGACAGACGTGTGCAACCACGCTTCTCTCTCAGGCAGAGGGGATGCCAGGGCAAAGAGTATTTCGCTCCATGCGGGTATCTTCCAGTGAGCTACGGAGACTAGCTCAGGCACGCAGCAGCAGCATCCCCAAACCCAACTCTGGTATCCCAACGAATGCTGTGCATTCCCAGGGGAGATGCCCAGGCAAAGAGGCTTTCACTTTATGCGGATTTCTCCCACCGCGAGACTGGGCTCAGGCAAGCAGCAGCAGCCAGCAGAACATTTCTCAGCGAATGCTGTGCTTTCACAGAGGCTTTGGCTTGGAGCGAACAGCACTTTGCCGCTGCTTCTTCAGCAAGGCTTCAGTCGCTTCAGGAAAGAAGAGCTGCGGGAGAGCTGGTGCCATTGGCCCTTGCTTTCCCGGGCTCCAAGTTCGTGTCCTGGTTTCACCCTGCCAGGCCGAACTAAGCAGACACAGCCACAACCATGCAGTAGCATGCATAACCTAGGATGGCACTCTATGCACACTACCATCTCCCGGTGTAGGCATCGCTTGGCCTTCTACTATGGCGCTCAGACGGAATCGCGGACTAGGCCAGTGCTTTCCCCACAGGAAAGTAGAGGTGACAGGATCCCTGCACTCCGCCCCTGCACTTAATAGGGAGCTTTGGGACACTGTCCCCACTCCTTCCCCTTAAACCACGTGCCTCCTCCAAGCTTCCGCATCCTGGAGGAAGACGGCATCTGATGGCCAGTTCTTTCTGGCAATTGTTTCTCGAGTTCACGGTAGGCGCTTGGTGGCAAGCCCATGTCTCCAACAGGGACAGGTGGCCAAGGAGCTGCTGTCCCCTTGGGCCAGAGGCTCATGACAGTCATGCTTTCTGCCCAGACTCCTTCCTCAGAGTGGAGCCCTTTCCCCTGCCCTAATCTTCCCCTCGTGTCTCCTTAGCAGCCAGGCATCCGTCGCTCTGCAGTGACAGACGTGTCCCTTTCCTTAAGGCTCTTTCCACAGGCGCCACCGCCCATCTCTGTCAGGCAGAGGGGACGCCCATGCAAAGAGGATTTTGCTCCATGCCAGTTTATTACACAGTGCTGTGGAGACTAGCTCTGGCAAGCAGCAGGCAGCATCCCACAGACCCGACTTTGATTTCCCAAAGAATGCTGTGCTTTCCCCAAGGGGATGCCCCGTCACAGAGGCTTTCGCTCTTTGCAGGTTTTTCCCATCGTGCTGCAAATAATAGGCTACGGCAATCTACAGAAGCATCCCACAGTACCGACTCTGATTTCCCAGCGACTGCTATGCTTTCGCAGAGGTTTTCAGCTTGTCGCGAACCTCACTTCGCTGCTGCTTCTTCAGCAAGGCTCTGGTTGTTCGCTCTGTCGTGGCAGGGAAGAAGAGCCGCGGGAGAGCTGGTGCCTCTTGGGTCTTGCTTTCCCGCCTGCAAGTTCGTGCCCAGGGTTCACCTTGCTAAGCCGAACTAAGCAGACACACTCACAACCCTACAGCAGCGTGCGTGGCCTAGCATGGCACTCTATGCCTATTACCATCTCCTGGCGTAGGTAAGGCTTTGCCTTTTGCTCTGTTGCTCAGGCAGACTCGGGGTCTAGGCCAGTGCCTTCACCAAGGATAGAGGAGGCGACAGGATCCCTGCACATGGCCCGTTCACTGGGATGGGGAACTGTGGG
>NW_026744293.1:0-3003 GCF_022355385.1 Mustela nigripes
GCCACAGAACACAACATCTCCTGTCCTAAGAAGGAAACTGTGCTCTTTGACCAGTGCCAATCCGTCAGGGTAGGAGAATACTCCATGGCCCCTTAACCCCCAGGACTTTCTAAAACCTCCCTGGAAACAAGCCAGCATTGGAACACAACTGCAAGAGATTCCATGTCAACTGAAACCTTGGCATGTGGCCGCAGGCCACCATTACAAACCTGTCATGTTTGTCAGCTGCAATGGTCATTGGACTTGTGCTTTCTAGGCATCCATGCGGAAGGGCTCTGCTGCAAAAAATTTCCACATGGGTTACCCCAGAGTAAACAAACCAGACTCCATCTTTCCAGTAGAAGGAAACCTTGATATTTGGAGCATCTCACAATCCTCATCATGGGAAATCCTCCATGGTCTCTTGAAGCCACCTCTCCATTTGTCGGTCATCATAGACACAAACTCCACTGTGAGCAAACATCTTTCATCTGCCCTTACTCAGGTGCTGGACGTCTCGAATGAGTTGGTGCACATTGGAACTGCCTTCTGCTTTGAATTGAATTTAATCCTAGCTTTTGTTTACAATTCCGTCCTCACCCTACTGGTCCTGAAGCCCTCTTGATAGGTAATTCTGGAGCCACAACGCAGCATTCTGCCTTTGCCATAGAAAGAAGTGGTGCCTGGTAAGACTGCCCCAAAAACCCACATGAGGTTCATCTGCTCGGCCCTCGCGGATCCCCGATTTTGAGGCTGCTCTGGCCACTAGTGCTGTGTCTGACAAAGCCTGAGACCTGACCTTGTGTCAGCAACCCAGAGAGCAGGGCCCATGTCCAGCATGTGAGACCGGCCATGGTCTAGCCCAACCTCACTACCCATCCTGGGTATTCGGGCATCTGTCCCCAGACCTTTGCTGGAATCCCTTCCAATGGGGGAACCTGAAGCCCAATAGAGAACTGCTCCTTCCCCATGGCAGGAAACTTAGCTGTTGGGAAGAGTGTCCAACTCTCAGCGTGGGATCCAGCTGCATGGGCAACGAGACCATAGCCACTCCTGAAGTGTGCCCTGGGAACAAACAGGGATTCTGACCCTGAGCCTAAGCATGGCTTCAAACAAGCCCTCTCTGTTGCATCACAGGGATCCTACATTGCAGGCCTGGTACTCCCCTAGGCCCAAATCCTAACCATTGGTGGGAATTTCTTGGCGCCCAGACCCAGAGCCCGTCTCTGGTATCCCTGTTTTGGGGCACCCCTAAGATCAAAAACAGCACTCTTTCCTTCCCTGAAAAAGCCACCAAAGTATGGGGAGCCACCAGGATCCTCAGGGAGGAAAAATATCCCGTGGACCCATGAGACCACACCTGCATTCCGAGGCCATCCTGGACATACAATGTCAATAGAAAAGGCTGTGCAACCCGCCACTGAGTCATCCTAATTACAGTTTCTGACGAGTTGCCCTCCAGGTCAATGCATTGGGCTGCGATCACCGCGCCACTAAGAATAAACCTAGTTAGCGTTTGCAGACTTCTCTCCCAAAACCATGCCTCACATGTCCTCCAGGATGGGGTCTCTGGAGCCACACCACAGGACTGTGCCTTCCATCACCAAGGAAACTTTTCCCATCACATTTGCCCAAACCCTCCAGATTAGGGGAAGCTTCCAAGGCCCCTGATCCCACCCCAATATTGGAAGTGGTTCTGGATGTAAATTCACAGTCTGAAACACTCTGACCACCTACATCCAGGCAGACACCCAAGTGAAAGATCCTGAGTCAGAAAATTGAACCTGACATGCCCCTAGGACATCACTGGAACCCAAGAATAGATTTTCAGGCATCTGTCCTCAGATGGCTCTTCTCTTAAACCAACTTATGATACACATCTGTTCCCTGAGCCACACAACAGAACATCTCCTGTCCCCAGAAGGAAATACTCCCCATTCCAATGTCTCCTTGGACACAAACCCACATTAGGACCCAACCACAGGAGTGTACATTTCATCTCAGCCCCCTCTTTTGCTCCCCCAAAGCCAGCAGATTGAACCTGTCTTGTCACTAGGAGACAATTTGAATGGGAGGCGGGCTGCCCAGGCATCCATCCTTAGAACCCTGCTCATTCAATTTGGGACGTCCTGGAGCATTCCATCAGGTCTCAATTTTCCTGCAGAAAGAATCCCTGCAGTTTGGAGCATCTCACAACTCCCATCGGGAGTCAAACTCCATGGCCTCGTGATGACACCACCCTTCATGAAGGGGCCATCATGGCCAGAAACTCCAACCTGAGCCAACGTCTGATCCTCGCTCTGACTTCAGATGCACAAGATCTTGTCTCAGCTCTGCAGAGTGTGCCTGCTGTGCCATCGCTCCGAAACCTATGCCTAGCTTGTGTTCTCAGATTATTGTCCTCACACTCTTGGCCCACAGGCCCTCCAGTTTGGGAATTCCAGAGTCACAATGCAATACTCTGCCCGCCCTCAAGAAAAAAAACGTTGCCCTCTGTGGCTCCCCAGAAACACCAAATGAGTATCAACTGCACACCACTCAGCTGTACCCCAATTATACAGTCTACCCTGGGCACTAATGCCCAGTCTGACAGCCTGAGCCTGGATCTCCTGACACACACCCAGACAGCTGGCTGCACACTGAGCACATTCAGATACGCCATGCCGTAGCTCTTCATCTTCCCAATCTGTGCTTTCAGGCTTCAGAGCCTAGACCTTATCTCCAATCACTGCCCAGGGGTGAACGTGATGCAAAAATCAGAACTCCTCCTTCCCCATAGCAAGACACCTTGTGGTTGGCATGTTGTCCAGCATTCAGTGTAGGAGAAACCAGTGTGGCCAATAAGGCCCCACCTATGCTTGAGGGCTGTGATGGGCACAAACACACATTGTGACCCCCAGCATGAGCCCTTTCCTAAAGTAAGGCCTATCAGTGGCTGGACCAAGAGCCGGCACATGGGGCTTGCGATGCTCCTAGGCCCCAATCTTAACCAGAGTTTGGGCTGTCCAGTTGCCCCTCCCCAGG
>NW_026744294.1:0-3003 GCF_022355385.1 Mustela nigripes
CTGGATCTGTCCATTTTTGAGGGATAGGTGTTGAAGTCTCCAGCCACGTTAGTGGTTTCACCTGTTTCTACTTGTAAGTTTTACCTTGTATAGTTTGACGCCTTGTTAGGGGCATGCATAATGTTAAGGAAGAATTGCTATGTCTTCTTGGAGAATTTATATTTATGTAAATATAAATATATCATTACATAAGGCCCTTCTTTATCCCTAACTTTTCTTACACTGATGTCTGCTGTGTCTGAAATTAATATATTCCAGCCTTCTTTTGATTAATGTAAGCATGTTAGTGTTAGCAGGGTCTATTTTTCTCCATCTGTTTACTTTTAATCTGTGTCTTTATATTCAAAGTAATTTTCTAATACACAACATGTATTTGGGTTGTGTGTTTTAATCTGCTCTGAAATCTGCCTTTTAATAGGTGCATTTAGACCGGTGACATTAGAAGTGTTATTGGTAAACCTGGATTAATATCTAGCATTTGTTACTGTTTTCTCTTCATTGTCCTTGTTCTTTGTTCCCGTTTTTGTCTTCTGTGTTTTTTCTGCCTTTCGTGGTTTTAACTGACCATTTATTATGATTCTATTTTCTTTCTTTCTTAGCATATCAATTGTACCTTTTTTTTTCTTTCTTTATTGGTTGCCCTAGAGTTTGCAATATATATTTATAATTATTCCAGATCCACTTTATTATTTTCTAATATTTATTATTTTTTAAAGCTTTATTTATTTATTTTAGAGAGGGGACATGTGCAAGCAGTGGGGAGGGGCAGAGGGGGAGTGAGAGAATCTCAAGCAGACCCCGGCCAACCGTGGAGTGCAACAAGGGGCTCAGTCTCACACCCCTGAGATCGTGACCTGAGCCAAAATCAGCAGTCGGACACTAACCAACTAACCCACCCAAGCCCCCCAGTCCAGGTCCACTTTAAAGATTTTATTTATTTATTTATTTGACAGCAAGAGAGAGAACACAGGCAAAGGGAATGGCAGGCAGAGGGAGAGGGAGAAGGAGAAGCAGGCTCTCTGCTGAGCAAGAAGCCCAATGCAGGGCTCAATCCCAGGACTCTGGGTTCATGACCTGAGCCCAAGGCAGATGCTTAACTGACTGAGCCACCCACATGCCCTCCAGGTCCACTTTCAAATAAAACTGTACTACTTCATGGTAGTGTTAAGTACCTTATAGTAACAAAATCCTAATTCCTTCCTGCCATCCCTTGTATCATTGCTGCCATCCATTCTAGTTGAAGAATCCATAAGCCTATCCCTGTATACCTAAGACACACACATTATGCATACATAACGGAATATACTATTGCTATTATTTTGGCAACAAATCCCCTCAATTTTTATTGTCCGAGAAAGTCTATTTTTCCTTCACTTTTGACAGATAATTTTGCAGGGTTCGGAATTCTAAGTTGGTGGTTTACTTCTCTTAACACTTTAAATACTTCATTTCATTCTTGCTTGTGCAATTACTGAGAAGTTAACGCAGTTCTTTGTTTCTCTGAAAGTATAGTGTTCTTTTTTTTTACTTCTTCCAGAATTTTCTAATTTTTTAGTTTTTCTGTTAACTTGAAAAGGATCTGCCTAGGTGTAGTTGTTCTGGGCATTTATCCTGCCTGGAGTTCTCTGAGCTTTGTGAATCTGTGGTTTGGTGCCTGCGTTCATTTGGGGGGAAATTCTCAGTCGTTGTTTCCAGTATTTCCCTCTGATCCTTTTGTCCTTTCTTCTCTTTCTAGTAATCCCATTACACATGTTACACCTTTTGTAGTTGTCCCATGGACCTTGGATATTCTGTTGTTTTTTAAAGGGAATCTTTGTTGGGGCACCTGGGTGGCTCAGTGGGTTAAGCATCCAGCTCAGGTCCTGATCCCCAGGACCTGGGACCGAGCTCCTCGTCAGACTGCCTGCTCATTGGGAACCCTGCTTCTCCCACTCCTTTCCATGCCCCCTGTTTGTGCTCTCTCTGTCAAATAAATGGATAAAATCATAAAAAAAAAAAGCTTTGTTTTCCAGTTTTTGAGGATTTTGTCCATAATGTTCTCTAATTCAAAGCATCTTTCCTCAGCTGTGTCTGGTCTACTAATAAGACTACCAAAGGCATTCTTCATGTCCTTTACAGTGTTTTTTAATCTCTAGCATTTCTTTTTGGTTCCTTGTTAGGATTTCCTTCTCTCTCTCTCTTTCATCAATCTTTATATCTATCTCTTTATCTTTACTCTTTCTCTCTTTATCTTTATCTCTTTATATCTATCTCATCTGTTCTTGCTTGTGACCTACCTCATCCATTAGGGCTCTTAGAGTATTAATCATAGTTGTTTTAAATTTCCAGTCTGATAATTCTAACATGCCTTCCATATCTGGTTCTGAGGCTCACCATCTCTTCAATCTGTGTTTTTTGCTTTTTGGTATGCCTTGTGACTTTTTCTTGATCGTCATACAGGATGTCCTGGGTAAAAAGAACTGCTGTAAGTAGGTTTTATAGAAATGTGATGGGGAGCTGTGGGGGCAGGAGGAAGTGTTCTGTGATTGGGTCTCGGTACTTTAGTGAGCCTAGGTTTCTGGTCTGTGTGCTTTACACATGTTTCCAGTTTCTTTCTCCTGCCTGAAGATGGGACAGGATGGCTCTAGGGCATTAGGGTTGGGTACTTCCCTGCCCCCAGCTCAGTCTGGGGCTTAACTCGAGCAGGTAAAGCTCTGATTGTTTCCCCTGAAGGCAGGCCCTTTGAATAACAGAATGCTCACACCTATTTAAAACTGGTCCCTTTTCATTTATTCTTCTTCTACCCACTTAAGCCTCCATGTTGTATCACCACTTCCTCATATCAGGGAGATCATATGATAGTTGTCTTTCTCTGCTTGACTTATTTCGCTAAGCATGATACGCTCTAGTTCCATCCACGTTGTTGCAAATGGCAAGATTTCATTTCTTTTGATGGCTGCATAGTATCCCATTGTGTATATATACCACATCTTCTTGATCCATTCATCAACAGATGAATGGATC
>NW_026744295.1:0-3003 GCF_022355385.1 Mustela nigripes
AAGTGGGTAGAAGAAGAATCAATGAAACAAGATGGAATTGGGAGGGAGACAAACCATAAGTGACTCTTAATCTCACAAAACAAACTAAGGGTTGCTGGGGGAGGGGGTTTGGGAGAAGAGGGTGGGATTATGGACATTGGGGAGGGTACAATAAGAGGTTGTAACAAATACAAAAAAAAAATAAATAAAAAAAAAAAAATAAATAAAAAATAAAAACTAGACTAAACTAAAATAAAAAAAAAAAAAAAAGAAAAAAATAGAAATGCAAAAGGAAAACACAGGTGTATGCATCAAAGAGTTTTCGCTAGAAGGTTATTATGGAATTTGATGTAATTTAATGAATTTGTGATGGTAAATAGGTTAAAAATCATCTATATAATAATAAGAAATTATCTATATTAAATAAAAAAGCCATAATAGTGAGAACGAATTAAAAATAAACGTCGTTGTATGAAGTAATGGTGGTTGTTATCTTGTCATTTTTTTTTTTCCTTTCCTGGTTGTTTTTCTGGGGGAAGGGCCTGACACGTGGGTTTTCTCTCAATGATGTTCTCTGAGTTAAGTCCTCTTATCCCCCACCCCAAGGGTGTGGGCTCTGAGGAAACTGTTTTTTTTTTTTTTTTTTTTTTTCAGGGTTGTTTTCTGGAGGTTTTCATGTTTGTTCACTTTTGTTTTCCTCTTTTGCCTTGACCGCTTTTGGTGGTTTTTGTAGGTTTAGAGGAAAGCAAATTGCACCGTGACCTCCCTCTCAAAGAGAAACCTCAGTCTGGATGCAGAGTCCAAATAAAACCCCCCTTTCTCAGCAGAGCAGTTTCTGAGTCACGGTCCCTGGGGACTCAGGATTTTTTGCTTGTACACAAAACCATGGCAGAGGTGGCTGTCTGGGCAGCTCCAGACTGCCAGAGAGGTTCCAAGCAGCCATCACACCTGAGATTTTCGCACTGGCCCGGGCTGGGAGTGCCTGGTCTTTCCGGATCCAAGAGCACTCGTCTGGTGCCTGTTTCCACCTCTCTCAGTGGAGGGTGCAGGGCGAGTCTGGGGCCTCTGTACACCTCTCACAGGGGAGGGCACAGGGCACGACTCAGGCCCTGATGGTATGGCAGGGCACTCACGTGTGGACTGCAAAAATGCTGTGCTTCTCTTGGCTGGCAAGACTCCCAGCCCCTCACAGAAACCTAGCCCCATGCACTTTCAGGCATGCTGGTGGCTCAGGGACCAAGACCTGGTTGGAGCAGAGCCAGAGAGAGTGCATCTTCTCTCCTAGCAACAATGTGGATTTAGTTAGAGTGTATTATGCTTAGCAAAAAAAAAAAAAAAAAAAAAAAAAAGCCAATCAGACAAAGACAACTATCATATGATCTCCTTGATAGGAAGTGGGGATGCAATGTGGGGGGATGGGGTAGGAGGAAAAGAATAAATGAAAGTACATGGGATTGGGAGGGAGTTAATAATAAAAGACTTTATCTCAAAAAACAGACTGATGGTTGCTGGGGTGTAGGGATGGGAGAGGGTGGTGGGGATATGGACATTGGGGAAGGTATGTGCTATGATGAGTGCTGTGAAATGTATAAACCTGGTGATTCACAGACCTGCACTCCTGGGAATAAAAATACGTTATATATTTATTAAAAAATAAATTAATTAATTAAAAAAAGAACACTTGGATCAAAAGGAGATCAAGGAAGAACTGAAACAATTCATGGAAACCAATGAGAATGAAGACACTTCAGTCAAAACCGATGGGATACAGCAAAGGTAGTCCTAAGGAAGTAATACATAGGCATCCAAGCCTCCCTCAAAGAAAAAAAAAAAATTAGGAAAAATCCAGAATACACCAGCTGTCTCTACAACTTAAGGAGTGGAGAATCAACAACAAATGAAACCAACACAACACATAAGAAGGGAAATAATCAAAATTAGAGCAGAGATCAATGAGATAGAAACCAGAGATGCAGTAGAATGTATCAATAAAACTAGAAGCTGGTTTTTTGAAATAATCAATAAGATCAATAAAACATGGGCCACACTAATCCAAAAGAAAAGAGAAAAAGACCAAATTCATAAAATTATGAAGGAAAAGGGAGAGATCATAACTAACACCAAGGAAGCAGAAACAATCATCAGAAGTTATCAACAGTTATATGAAAGAATGCAATCCTGGAAAAGTGCAAATGGCCAAAATTGAACCAGGAAGAATTTGACAACCTAAATAGATCAATATCTAGTAATGAGATTGAAGCATTGGTCAAAAATCTCCAAAAAATAAGAGCCCAGGACCTGATGGATTCCCTGGGGAATTCTACCAAACAGTCAAAGAAGAAATAACACTTATTCTCCTGAAGCTGCTTCAAAAAAAATTGAAGCAGAATAAAAACTTCCAGATCCTTTCTATGAATCCATCATTACCCTGATCCACAAACAAGGCAAAGACCCTAACAAAAAGGAGGATTTCAGAACTTTATCACTAATGAATATGGATGCCAAGATTCTCAACAAGATACTATCAAAAAGGATTCAACAGCACATTAAGAAACATATTCACCATGACCAGGTGGGATTCATCCCTGAGCTACAAGGATGGGTCAATATACGCAAATCAATCAATGTGATAGAACAAATCAATAAGAGAAGAGAGAAGAACCACATGGTCCTCTCAATTGATGCAGAAAAAGCATTGGACAAAATCCAACATCCATTCCTGATTAAAACGCTTCAAAGTATAGGGATAGAGGGAACATTCCTGAACTTCATCATATGTATGTATGAAAGACGCACAGCAAATATCATCCTCAATGGGAAAAAGCTTGCAGCCTTCCCGTTGAGATCAGGAACACAAGGATATCCACTCTCACCTCTCTTGTTCAACATAGTATTAGAAGTTCTAGCAACAGCAATCAGAAAGCAAAGACAAATAAAAGGTATCCAAATTGGCAATGACATGACATGATTTTTATATGGAAAACCCAAAGGACCCCACCCCCAAACTACTAGAACTCATACAGC
>NW_026744296.1:0-3002 GCF_022355385.1 Mustela nigripes
TTTTTTTTTTTTTTTTTTGGTGTGTATATACTCCCTCTTTCATTTTTGCACTTCTTAATCTGGTCTAGATGCCTCTAGAATGACTACATGTTGTTTAAGTCATCTTTACCACTAATATTCCTCTTAAAATTAGTCTCAATTACATCCTCCTGTCCTGTTTATTTATTTATTTTTTTTAATTTCTATTTTAGGAAATGGTTGTGAAAAATGTTGAAATGGACCAAAATGATCGCTGGGTGTTTTTGGTAGAAGACTAGACTGTGTTAGACATGCCCTTCTGGATTATCTGATTCTGTGGGATCTCTGTTCCTATCAGTATCTTTGAGCTTTTGTACAATGCTGTATGTTTTAGATAGTTGGAACAGAGCAAACATTTCTTGCCCATAGACACACAAATTAATTTTGTCCCATGGAAACATAGTGGATTTTAAATTGTCAGCCCTAGCCCTATGTCTCTTCCTGGAAAAAAGCCAGTTTTATATTTATTGGAATTTCATTTCAACATTATTTTTTTGCTACTATGTGTGCAGTTCTTTGAATTCATTCTTGAATCACTAACATCTTACTGATTCTTTCATTCATTAATTGGCTAAAGGAGATCCTTGACAAATGTCTATTTTATATTTGTAGGAATTATGATTATACCCTCTTCTGAAAGTTATTCTTTAACAATATTATGTTTGTTGCAGAAATGTTGGGTGTGTGTGTGGTTTTTATTTTTTTATTTATTTTATTTTATTTTTTTATTTATAAACATATATTTTTATCCCCAGGGGTACAGGGCTGTGAAACACCAGGTTTACACACTTCACAGCACTCACCAAAGCACATACACTCCCCAATGTCCATAATCCCACCCCCTTCTCCCAAACCCCTCCCTTCAACAACCCTCAGTTTGTTTTGTGAGATTAAGAGTCACTTATGGTTTGTCTCCCTCCCAATCCCATCTTGTTTCATTGATTCTTCTCGTACCCACTTAAGCCCCCATGTTGCATCACCACATTTCTCCTTCTTAACCTAACTTTGTCACAGTTTATCTTTGATAAACAGACACAAACATACTTTCTTAAATTACTCATTCTCATAGTCTGGACCCTACCCCAGTCAATCGCTTTTCTAACAGTTTTCTCACTTAGAAAACTGTTAGAAATGCACATTCTTGGATTCTTGCAAATTCCTGCATCACACCTACTAAATGGATTTAGCAGAGCCTAGCAAGCTATGCTTCAGCAAGCAGACCCTGGTGATTCTGACGTACACTAAGGTTTGAGAACACTACCCTGAAGTAAAGTACACATTTTAGAACAGAAGGGGTTTTTAAATAAAGGGGAAAACTCCTCATAAAGAGGTCCTTTTTCCAGTGACAAAAAATAACTTAGAGATTAAACTAAATTTCTTAGTGAGCACTTACAAGGTGAAGAGCGTTTTTGTTTTTGTTTTTTTAAAGATTTTATTTATTTATTTGACAGAGAGAAAGATCACAAGTAGGCAAAGAGGCAGGCAGAGAGAGGGGGGGAAGCAGGCTCCCTGCTGAGTAGAGAGCCCGATGATGCAGGACTGGATCTCAGGAATGGGATCATAACCTAAGCCTAAGGCAGAGGCTTAACCGACTGAGCCATCCAGGCGTCCAGTGAAAAGGGTTTTGATGGCAAGATATTCTAAATTGTTAGGAGTGGGTTTTTTCCCCCACCTAAAGTCTATTTGTGTGTGCACACTTCCATAACATCCTCAAAAAAGGTGAAGAAAACCCATTTTAAGAAACTGTCACAGCGGAATGTAAGGAATCACCTCTGTGTCCTGAACTGGGCTCCCCAACTGCTTAGTTCAAAGGGCAAATTAAGATGAAAAATATTACAAGTATTTTACAATTTATAGTTCTAAATAGTGAAAACTTTTGGAGATACCTTTCATATCAACAATGTAGTGTGCTTTACAAGAAAGAAGAAAATAGAAAAAGGTAGAAAAAGTAACATTTCCATTTTGTTTGACTACAGAATTTTGTTCCTGCCAAAGGTACTATCTTATTGCTTTCCAGAAAAGCTGTGAGATTAATAATTATTAAAGACATCTTATCAAATTTGTTTTTGACTTGTAAGTGTTAACTAAACCCTTGCTACTCAAAGTAGCTTCATCACCATTTGGGAGCTTGTTAGAAATGCAGACTTTTAGATCCTACCCAGACATACTCAATCAGGATTTTCACATTAACACTATCTCCAGGCGATTCACATAGCCATTAAAGTTTGAGAAGCACTGAAACATTTGCCTTATCCAAGGGGAAGACATTGACTGGAAAGTTTTCTGGTACAGCCATACTTAATTTCTATAGGTGATCTAGTTGTGGTATCAACACTATCAACCTAACCTGTTATTGCAATGTTAATCTAAAAAAAGATAAATGAGGAAGAAAAGAAAGATAATTGCAAACGCTAGCAATAAAAGACATTGCTGAAGTTCAACATAGAAGATTTAGAAGACCCAAATCAATTTAAATAAAGGTGTTTGAAAAATTGTTTATTGAAGAAGAGTAAATGATAACCATTTTGTCCATAATGGTGCAGTAGCTCTGGTGTCAAGGGCTACCTTATATAACATTGCCCATTAGAATCCATTAGAACAGAAGTCTAAACAAATCCCTTTTGTGAAAAAGAAAAGCCTTAGAGGAAGACAAAAGATAATTAATTATACCTGAAATTTGCACAATGAACTGAGAGCAATACACCATTAAAAACCAAAGGATTATTGCAGCCTATTAACAGTAAAGATGTCTACTGTACTAGAAAAAAAATCTTAATTTTTACAGTTTATGACAATGCTAATTCCCCAAACAGATACTTGGGAGACATTTATGGCAACTGAGGAAAATTTTCTCTCCCTTTAAGCACTGGAATTTGCATTTTCTAATGTCACATACATGCTAAAACATTGTCATGGAGGGAGTAAGTTATTCAGAAGTAGATTTAGCCTACAATAATATCAACACTTTCATTTCAAGCTCATTG
>NW_026744297.1:0-3002 GCF_022355385.1 Mustela nigripes
CAAACCAACTCCAAACATAAGAAGGGAAATCATCAAGATTAGAGCTGAGATCAATGAGGTAGAAACCAGAGATACAGTAGAACGAATCAATGAAACTAGAAGCTGGTTTTTTGAAAGAATCAATAATATCGATAAACCATTGGCCACACAAAGCCAAAGGAAAAGAGAGAAAGCCAAAATTCATAAAATTATGAATGGAAAGGGAGAGATCACAACTAACACCAAGGAAGTAGAAACAATCATCAGAAGTTATTATCAACAGTTATATGCCAATAAGCTTAGCAGCCTAGATGAAATGGATGCATTCCTGGAAAAATATAAACTACCAAAATTGAACCAGGAAGAAATCCACAACCTGAATAGACTAATATCTAATAACGAGATTGAAGCAGTGATCAAAAGCCTCCCAAAACACAAGAGCCCAGGACCTGACGTATTCCCTGGGGAATTCTACCAAATCTTCAAAGAAGAAATAACAACTATTCTCCTGAAGCTGTTTCAAAAAATTGAAGCAGAAGGAAAACTTCTAGACTCGTTCTATGAAGCCAGCATTACCCTGATCCCCAAACCAGGCAAAGACCCTACCAAAAAGGAGAATTTTAGACCAATATCACTGGTGAATATGGATGCTAAGATTCTCAACAAGATCCTAGCCAACAGGATCCAACAGCACATTAAAAAGATTATCCACCATGACCAGGTGGGATTCATCCCTGGGCTACAAGGATGGGTCAACATTCACAGATCAATCAATGTGATACAACAAATTAATATGAGAAGAGAGAAGAACCACATGGTCCTCTCAATTGATGCAAAAAAAGCATTTGACAAAATCCAGCATCCGTTCTTGATTAAAACACTTCAAAGTATAGGGATAGAGGGAACATTCCTGAACCTCATCAAATCTATCTATGAAAGACCCACAGCAAATATCATCCTCAATGGGAAAAAGCTTGCAGCGTTCCCGTTGAGATCAGGAACAAGACAATGATGCCCACTTTCACCACTCTTGTTCAACATAGTATTAGAAGTCCTAGCAACAGCAATCAGACAACAAAGAGAAATAAAAGGTAGTCAAACTCTCTTCGCAGATGACATGATTCTTTATATGGAAAACCCCAAAGACTCCACCCCCAAACTACTAGAACTCATACAGCAATTCAGCAACGTGGCAGGATACAAAGTCAATGTGCAGAAACCAGTGGCTTTCTTATGCACTAACAATGAAAATACAGAAAGGGAAATTAGAGAATCAATTCCATTTACTATAGCACCAAGAACCATAAGATACCTAGGAATAAACCTAACCAAAGAGGTAAAGGATCTGTACTCGAGGAACTACAGAACACTCATGAAAGAAATTGAAGAAGACACAAAAAGATGGAAGACCATTCCATGCTCTTGGATCAGAAGGATAAACATTGTTAAAATGTCTATAGTGGGTACTTCCAGAAATGTTAGGTGTACAAACATCTCTCCGGGCACTTAGGTAGAGGTCTCATGCAAAAAGGCATTGACAGGTGTGCTAATAATGGAAGAGCACCCAGAAGGCTGTTCAGAAGATGAATGGAAATCAATGAACAGAGTTCCATCATTTGAAATTTAAGTCATAAACTGAACATTTTAACAAGATTTTCTTTCCAAATTTTCTCTATTTTATTAAATTGAACTAGCTGGAAATTAAAATTTTAAATTATTATAAAATAAATGTAGGATTATCCATTACAAAAAAAAACAGTCATTTAAAGTAATAAGCAATCAAATAATTTCATGGAAAGGGCCATTATGAAAAATAATTTTTTTCATTATTAACATTCTAGTTGCAACTAAAATTATTAAGCTAAAACAATTGAGTTTTATTTTAATTAGGTTAAACATTTGTTTACAGTTATGTTTGATTATAACATAAATATCCTTAATGGGTCTGTTCTTTCATATGAATAAAACTCTTATTGGCTTCAGGCCAAATTTTCAAAAGAATCTTAATTAGCCGATGCTACATCTATGTGTATATATATATATATTTTAAATTAAATTAAATTTTGTGTGTGTATGTGTGTGTGTGTTTCAAAATTCATTGTTTATGCACCCCACCCAGTGCTCCATGCAATACGCGCCCACCATAATACCCACCACCAGGCTCACCCAACTCCCCACTCCCCTCCTCTCCAAACCCTCAGTTTGTTTCTCAGAGTCTACCATCTCTCAGAAGTGAGTTGAGGGAAATCGGAAGGGGAGATAAATCATGAATATTTAACAAGATTACATAAACTTCTGAGAAAAGAAACACATTGAATATATGAATAGTCACAGCAGAAAGGAAGGATATTTTTTTTTTTACATCAAATGAAAACTATTAAACAGAAGACATATTATATTAGGGGAAATGTTCATTCTTGAGATTATTATCCAATAGAAATACTTATTTCTTTCCTATAAACATGATTATATTTATTAGTGTTTATGAATTATTTGCTAGGAAAATATGTATTTAGCAGATTATTTTCTCCTTTCAGAAAATCATTAAGATTCCCTAAATATGATATGTATCTTTTTTTTTATTGAGGGAATAATCATATTTTATTGATCCATATGCTCACCACCTTACATTAGTAGTGCCTGGCACATAGAAGACTGACATGTATCTTTAAAGGGTTTTGGAAATAATGTACTTTAATTTCCTGCCCTCTAGTGACAAAAATAACACACTCATGCCTTTACATTGAACAAAGTGCATGCTTTAGTATCAGGAAATAAAATTAGAGAATTTGAGAACAGACAATATAAGAAATTCTGGCTGTCATTAATGTGTTAAACTTTAGTGTAACAAATACCATTTTGGCATTTTATTTTATTCAGAATTTGGTGCATGACACTAAAATTATTAAGTAAAAGTCGATATGCTGCTGCTAGCTCTCACTTGGGTATCTTTGACCTGTATCTATAATTACAGGTTATGTACTATAAGACCTGGTAACAACCAGGAAGTCGGTAATTTAATA
>NW_026744298.1:0-2341 GCF_022355385.1 Mustela nigripes
TCCACAGGCGTCACCGCGCTTCTCTCTAAGGCAGAGGTGATGCCCAGGCCAAGAGTATTTCTCTCCATGCGGGTATATTACACCGTGCTGTGGAGACTAGCTCCGGCAAGCAGCAGGCAGCATCCCACAGACCTGACTCTGATTTCCCAAAGAATGCTGTGCTTTCTCAGAGGGGATGCCCAGGCAAAGAGGCTTTCGCTCTATGTGGGTTTCTCCCATCGTGCTGCGAATACTAGGCTCAGGCAAGCAACAAAAGCAGCCCACAAAAACGACTCTGTTATCCCAGCGACTGCTATGCTTTCGCAGAGAATTTCAGCTTGGCGCAAACCGCACTTTGCTGCTGCTTCCTCAGCAAGACTTTGGTCATTCGCTCTGTCGCGGCAGGGAAGAGCCGAGGCAGAGCTGGTGCCTCTTGGGCCTTGCTTTCCCGGGCTCCAAGTTCGCGCCTGGGGTTCACCTTGCTAAGCTGAACTAAGCAGACACAGTCTCAACCCTGCAGCAGCATGCGTGGCCTAGTATGGCACTCTATGCATATTACCATCTCCTGGCATAGGTCAGGTTTGCCTTTTGCCCCGGCGCTCAGGCGGATCGTGGTCTAGGCCAGTGCCTTCAACACAGGAGAGAGGAGGTGACAGGATCCCGGCACACCGTCCCTTGAACTAAATTGGGAGCTTTGGGGACTGATCCCTCTCCTTCCCCTTAAACCCCGTGCCTCCTCCAAGCTTCCACAGAGGGGATGCCCAGGCAAAGAGGCTTTCGCTCTATGCGGGTTTCTCCCATCGTGCTGCGAATACTAGGCTAAGGCAAGCAACAAAAGCAGCCCACAGAACCGACTCTGATTCCCCAGCGACTGCTATGCTTTAGCAGAGGTTTTCAGCTTGGCGCAAACCGCACTTCGCTGCTGATTCCTCCACAAGGCTTTGGTCGTTCGCTCTGTCGCGGCAGGGAAGAAGAGCCGCGGGAGTGCTTGTGCCTCTTGGGCTTTGCTTTCCTGGGCTCCATGTTGGCGCCCTGGGTTCACCCTGCCAGGCCGTACTAAACACACACAGGCATAACCCTGCAGCGGCCTGCGTGGCCTAGGATGGCACTCAATGCATAGTTGGCCTTTGGCCTCGGCCCTCAGGCGTTCTCGCGGACTAGGTCAGTGCCTCCTCACAGGGAGGAGATGCGACAGGATCCCTGAACACTGCCTTTTACTGGAATGGGGAGCCTGCCACCGAGGACGCTGTCACATCTTGGAGGAAGATGGCTCTGACTGCGCATTTCTCGAGGGAGCTGTTTCTGCGAATTCGGGCTATGGCGCCAGGTAGCTAGCCCAAGTCTGCCCTACGGACAGTTGTTCAAGGGGATGCTGTCCCCTTGGGACCAGAGGCACAGGACAGGCCTGCCTTCTGCCCAGACTCCTTCCTCAGAGTGGAGCACATGCCCCTGCCCTAGTCGTCCCTTCATGTCTCCTTAGCAGCCAGGCTTCCTCTCTCTGCACAGGGAGCGGGTGACATTTGTCTTGTACCAGCCTGCTGTTCCTGCCAGGGCAGGCTCTCCTGCTTCCCAACCTTTTCCCGACCACAAGGCCAACGGCTCCTTCTCTTCTCTGGGGGCAGCGTGCTGCGCCTCCCCCAGACTTGCTCCTGGGGAGCGCAGTGACAGACGTGTGCAACCACGCTTCTCTCTCAGATCTCAAATACACAACATAACCCTACAGCTAAAGGAGTTGAAGAAAGAACAACAAGGAACGCCTAAACCCAGCAGGAGAAGAGGAATAATAAAGATCAGAGCAGAAATCAATTAAATAGAAACAAATAAAGAAACAAAAACATCAAAAAACCAACAACAACAACAAAAACAATAGAACAATAGAACAAATCAACGAAACTAGGAGCTGGTTCTTTGAAAGAATTAGTAAGATTGATAAACCCCTTTCCAGATTTATCAAAAAGAAAAGATAAAGAACCCAAATAAATAAAATCATGAATGAAAGATGAGAGATCCCAACCAACACCAAAGAAATACAAACAATTATAAGAACATACTATGAGCAACTCTATGCCAACAAATTCAACAATCTGGTAGAAATGGATGCATTCCTAGAGACATTTAAACTACCACACCTGAACCAGGAAGAAATAGAAAACCTGAGCAGACCCATAACCAGTACGGAGATTGAAACAGTCATCAAAAATCTCCAAACAAACAAAAGCCCCGGGCCAGATGGCTTCCCAGGGGAATTCTACCAAACATTTAAAGAAGAATTAATTCCTATTCTCATGACACTGTTCCAAAAAAAATAGAAATGGAAGGAAAACTTCCAAACTCTTTTTTACTGAGGCCAGCATCACCTTGA
>NW_026744298.1:2441-3002 GCF_022355385.1 Mustela nigripes
GTTTGGTAGAATTCCCCTGGGAATTCTACCAAACATTTAAAGAAGAATTAATTCCTATTCTCATGACACTGTTCCAAAAAAAATAGAAATGGAAGGAAAACTTCCAAACTCTTTTTTACTGAGGCCAGCATCACCTTGATACCCAAACCAGACAAGGATCCCATCAAAAAAGAGAACTACAGACCAATATCCATGATGAACACAGATGCGAAAATTCTCACCAAAATACTAGCCAATAGGATTCAACAGTACATTAAAAGGATTATTCACCACGACCAAGTGGGATTTATTCCAGGGCTACAAGGTTGGTTCAACATATGCAAATCAATCAATGTGATACAACACATCAATAAAAGAAAGAACAAGAACCATATGATACTCTCCATAGATGCTGAAAAAGCATTTGACAAAGTGCAGTATCCCTTCCTGATTTAAACTCTTCAAAGTGTAGAGATAGAGGGCACATATTATCAATATTATCAAAGCCATCTATGAAAAACCCACTACAAATATCATTCTCAATGGAGAAAAACTGAATACTTTTCCGCTGAGGTCAGGAAG
>NW_026744299.1:0-1047 GCF_022355385.1 Mustela nigripes
CTTGCCATGGGTAAGGAAGAGTTCTGATATCTGCATCACAGTCACCCCTTGGCAGTGATTGGAGATAAGGTCTAGGTTCTGAAGCCTGAAAACTGAGGTAGGGAAGAGATGATGACCTAAGGCCATGGCGGGTCTGATGTGCTCAGTGTGCAGTCAGCTGTCTGGGTGTTGGTCACGAGGTCCGGGCTCAGGTTGTCAGACAGTGCATTATTTTCCAGGTTAGACTATATATTTTGGGTGCATTGGAGTGCCATGTAGGTTCTTATCTGAAGAACTCTTCAGGATATGAAGAATGAGCGAGTCTGAGGCGCGTGTTCTGGCTTTTGTATCTGGATTTTGTATCAGCGATGGCCGTGGAATGTTGGGGATGCCTAATGGGCCATGAACGAATCTTGCTCTCTGTGGACTTGGCCCGATCCCAATTGTTTTTCGTCAATCTGTGGGATGGGAGGACTCCTTTCAGGTTTGTTACCTCAGGTGTCCCACCAAAATAGGAATTCCAAAGAAGAGCCCTGGGGAAGAGTAAAGGGACAACCCGAACTACGGTTAAAATTTGGGGCCTGAGGCATGGCAAGCCCAATATGCTCTCTCCCCATCCAGCCACTGACAGGCCTTGCCTGAGGATTAGGCTCAGGCTGAGGGTCACAATGTGTGTTTGTGACCAATGTGGCCCGCAAGCATGGGCGGGGCCTCATGGGCCACACTGGTTTCAACTACTCTGATCCTTGGACAACAGCCAACTACGAGGTTTCTGCCTTGGGGAAAGAGTTCTGATGTCTGCATCATTTTCAACCCCGGGCCGTGATTGGAGATAAGGTCTAGGTTCTGAAGCCTGAAAACCGAGGTTGAGAAGAAATGACGACTAAGGCCATGGCGGGTCCGATGTGCTCAGTGTGTGGCCAGCTGTCTGGGTGGGGCCAGGAGGTCCAGGCTCAGGCTGTGTCTGAAAGGGCATTAGTGCCCAGGTCAGCCTATATATTTGGGGTACAGTCGGATGGTGTGCAGGTTGATCCTCATTTGGGGTTTCTGGGTAGCCTGAGAGGGCAA
>NW_026744299.1:1147-3001 GCF_022355385.1 Mustela nigripes
ACCAGCTGTCTGGGTGGGGCCAGGAGGTCCAGGCTCAGGCTGTGTCTGAAAGGGCATTAGTGCCCAGGTCAGCCTATATATTTGGGGTACAGTCGGATGGTGTGCAGGTTGATCCTCATTTGGGGTTTCTGGGTAGCCTGAGAGGGCAATGTTTTTCTTCTGGAGGGCAGGCAGAGTGCTGCATTGTAGTTCTGGATTGACAAACTGGAGGGCTTGTGGGCCAGTATTCTGAGGACGGAAGTCTGAGAACCCAAGCTAGGCCTATGTTTCTGGGTGAGGATATGGCAGGCACAATCTAAAGATTAGAATCGAGATCTCGTGCTTCTGAAGTCAGGGCGAGAATAAGACGATCGCTTAGGTTGGACATTCGGTCCCTGATGGCCCTTTTTGAAGGGGGGGGTGATCGCGAGGCCATGGTGGTTTTCCCTCGATGGGAGTTGTGAGAAGCTCCCAACTGCAAAGATTCTTCTGGAGGACAATTGAGATCTGTTGGTTGGCCTCAGGACAACGATTCTGAGCAGGTTTCTAAGGATGGATGGCGGGGTAGGCCACCTCGCATTCCAATTGTCTCCACGCAACAAGACAGGTTAGATCTGCTGTATCTGCAGGAGCAACCGAGGAGGCTGATTTGAAATGGACTCTCCCGTGGATGTGTCCTAATATGGTTTTGCGTCTATGGAGACCTTGGAATGAAGCGGTGGCACTGGGTCCCTAAGGGTTCTCCTAAAGAGAGGCTTTCACACAGCTCCATCGTGCAAGTTTCCCATGTGTAGATGATATTTGTTCTGATGGGTGAGTCAAGAAACAGCCATATGCTGTTATTGAAATCTAGGCCTCTGAGGAGAGATGCCTGGAAACCAAAGCAATCGATCCGATTAGGGCCTAGGGGCCTCTTCGTTCCTGTTTACCTCTGGGGACATCAGTCTACGCGTCTGAATCCGGTAGCTGCTCAGATGGGCCCAGATTGCCCTTGTTTGTCCTGGGAAGCCACAAATATTGGGATGGCCTCAGGGACTTTGGAGGTTTATCCTATTAGTAGGGTTGTGGCCATTGTAGTGGGCACATACAATTCCCTTGGAGAGGGCAAGCACAGTCGTCAGGTTTGGCTCCAGGGGCCTGAGCCTGTAGGGTGTGTATCCCAGGGCTGTTTGGACTGTTGTCTGAAAACACAAACTTGGCTTATGTTTCGGGTCATAGGTATGGCAGGACTATACTACAGACCTTGAGGAGAATTCTTCAGGATATGAAAAATTGGCGAGTGTGAGGCTCTTGCTCAGTTTTTGTCTCTGGATATCGTGTCACTCATGGTCGTGAAATTTCCGGGTGACTTCATGGGAAATGGACGAGTCTTACTCTCTGGGGGTTTGGCCCCGTCCAAAGAGTTTGGGGTCATTCTGTGGGATGGAATAAGTCCGTTGTTCTGTTTTTGTTGATTTGTTTTGTTTTGTTTTTCAACCTCAGGTCCCCACCAAATGGGGGATTCCATAGTAGAGCCCTGGGAAGGGGCGACTGGACATCCAGAAATCTGGTTAAAAATTGGGGCCTAGGGACATGTCAAGCCCATTATGACATCTAATGATCCAGCCACTGAGAGGACGTACTAGAGTACAGGACTCACGCTGAGAGTCACAATGCGTGTTTATGCCCTCGTCGCACTCAAGAATGGGCGGGGCCTCAGGGTGAATGCTGGTTTCTCCTACACTGAACGTTGGACAACATGCCAACCACAAGGTTTCTTTCCATGGGTAAGGAAGAGTTCTGATTTCTGCATCACAGTCACCCCTGGGCAGTGATTCGAGATAAGGTCAGTTTCTGAAGCCTGAAAACTGAGGTAGGGAAGAGTTGATGACCTAA
>NW_026744300.1:0-3001 GCF_022355385.1 Mustela nigripes
TTTATCTCTAATTCAATAGGTGATTTTCTTTGGATATTGAAATATGTCAGTGCTCCCATTTTACACCAATATTTTATCAAATGACTTTTTAATAAAATACAAGTCTTACCTTCTACTTGCTGATTTAATGTACTTGCCCCTTTCTGATCTGCATGCCCAGATAAATGATGAACGTATGTCTCTGGGAGACTCTCAGAATTACTCTGTTAAAATGAACAACAAGAATGAGTTGCATAAAGATTTCCTAATCCTTTTCTAAGAAAATATCTGAACTTCCTACTTTCATAGTAATCAGACTCACAAATAAGAAAAGCATATACTGAAAACCAAAACATTTTTAAAACTCATATATGCTTTCTAAATTAAATATAATTTTTAATCTTCATTTGGCCACTGGCTGTAAACTGAACATCAAAAGCTAGAGTAAATATTTTCTTGGACAGAACACTGACCTATATGTACATTTCCACTGGAACTAACAAAACACCTAACTCTCCTTTGCATTCCCCACCAAAATAAAAGGATATTAAAAATATGTATTTAAATAAATTCTTTAGTAAGTATATTTGCTACAAATTTAAACTGTTCCAAACAGCAGAACCTTTTTCCATGTAAAATAGGACACCTGACATAAGAAACCTTGGAGTAGATCATGTTGAGTATAAAGAATACAGTGTGGTAACTGCTGCTTCATTTGTATAAACAAAGGCTTGGAAACTTTATTGACAGGATAATGGTTAAATGCAATGGCAAAGTAGGAAGAAAAACTTTTCATGAAATTATGTTTAAATAATAGTAAAAAGTTTTAGATATAGGTATGAAACTCTCCAAAAAGTATAATAAGCTTTCATAAGGGAATAATAAGAACATTTATTTATTAATTACCTAAAAGGTACCAGGCACTTATTTTAGTATACCCATTTTCTTTTCTACAACAACAATAATACCAATGGTTACGACAATGGGGTGGATCTTCCTGCTTCCTGGTCATTCCAAGACATTAGAGTAAAATGATGAACAGGTGTGATCCACGGTTCTGTCTGTCTAGAATGTCTAGAAGGTCTCCAAGACCTTCACACAACTGGTCCTTCTCATCCTTTACTTGGCAGCTCTTGCCACACTCAGAGAGATTGTTTCTGACCAACAAAATTCCGCTCGCATTCTCATCCCCATTCTAACTGCAAACTCCCCCACTGTTCCCTAACCTAACATTCCCATTTTCTTTATGTGAACCACTAACAGTGACTTACAGTGGGTTGTTATTCCTCATTTTTCTGCATCAACCACTACAGCCTAACCCCTCAACTTGTACAGCCTGGTATATAGCTGGTATTCAATAACAAATGTATTTAAGGTCAAAACACCTAAAATAATCTCACTGAGGGGGCACCTATATGGCTCAGTCAGTTAAGCAACTGACTGTTGATTTCAGTTTAGTTCATGATCTCTGGGTTGGGAGATTAAGCCCCATGTTGGGCTCCATGATGAGCACAAAGCCTACTTGGGAATCTTTCTGTCCCTCTTCTTCTGCCCCTCCCCACCCCTCTCACATGCCCTCTCTTTCTTTTTCTCTAAAAGTAACAACAACAAGCTCACTGAGAAGGTCTCAAGTGCCAAGTCACTATACTAGGTATCGACCCTAGCACAATGCAAGGGTTAAGGGCATTGATAGCCGTGCAGTCCAAACTCCACATGTAACTTTGGATTCCCCCCAAAACTTTACTCATCTCCTATTGAACTTCCTACTTCAAAAGCAATTAGACTTAAAAATAGAAAAAGTGTATATTAAAAACCAAGATATTTAAATAGAAGACCTTAGATCTCTAGAGTAGAGATCATTAGATCTGTAGATCTCATCTACTTCTTAATCCTCATTTGAATATTGACTCTGTAAACTAAACACGGAAGGTCAGAGTAAATTATAACCTAATGCTGACCTTACCAATAACGTAAAGTCAATTAACACATTTTGTATGTCCTATATATTATATACTGTACTCCTACAATATAAACTAAAGAAGAGGTTATGAAGAAAATCATAAGGAAGAGGAAAATACATTAACAGTACTGTACTGTATCAAATAAATCTGAGTGTAAGTGGACAAACAATTCAAACCCATCTTGTTCAAGGGTCAACTGTATACCTACACAATGTCACTGAAATTTAACATAGCCCAAATTAGAAACCCACCTGCCCATTCTAACTTTCCCCTTCTTTTCTTAACACTACTGCTATTTATTTTATTGCCCTTCAGAAATCTTCACATTTCAAAAAAGGGTCCTCGATATTTAGTAAATCACTAATACTGCTGTGATCATTTTTGTCTCATGTTTCTACAGTGCCCTTAACAGTTTACAAAGTGTTTTCATACTTGTTCATTACACATACCTGAGAGGTAGGTATTAGAACCATTTTTATGAATGAGTTCTGTGACATTCAAACAGGTTAAACAAGTTTTTCTGGGATCCCACAGCTACCAAGTGACAGAACCTGGATGCCACTGTATCTTTTGACTTCAAACACAGTGCTTGCTGTACTGTATATCACCTACCTGTCCTAAGAGATCAGGCCCTTTTAAGCTCCCTCCATAGTCTGTCACCTTAGAAAAGGTCATCGTTACCCTACACTTACGTTTCTGTAAGTAAGGCTGCCACAAAGATACTCAAGACATACTATTTTAACTATCTGAAATAGTTTTTACCTATTGAAAGCACCACTAAACCAGGGATGCCTAGGCATTTCTGGGATAGAGCCCCAGAAATGGGGAGTGGGGAGCCTGCTTCTCCCTTGCCCTCTGCCCCTCCCCCCACTCATGCTCCCTTTCTCTCTCTCTCTCTCTCAAATAAATAAATAAAATCTTTTTAAAAATAAATAAAACACCACTAAACCAGTGGTAATAATACCACTAATACCATTATATTACTATAATTTTTATTATAATCACAATGCTCCTTGTAAATCTACTTAACAATCCAAATATAATAGTTTCAGGGGCCCCCC
>NW_026744301.1:0-3001 GCF_022355385.1 Mustela nigripes
ATAAGTGTTTACAAAACCTATGTATTTCAGAAGCCTTAAACAGGCTTTAAAATAATGTAGGTGATATTAGTAGTCATATTAAACAATTTGTAGGTTTCAGTCATGTAAATAACTACATTTCTCAGAGACAGAGAAACATACAAATGATCTGGATCCAGTAGGATAATGTTAGCATGTGTTGTAAATTCTCTTATATGACCTTATTCTAGCAAGAATTAGTTATGTGGCAGAAAAAAAAAAAGGTATCACTATCTTATACTTTATTATTTAAAGAGATTTATGGAAGTTGTTAATTTCTTATACTACCCTTTTGTTTCAGTGGACCCAATTTCCGTGGTAATGGTGAGAGGAAAGTAGGCAATTTAGGCAGTAGCAAAATCTCCTACAAGGCACTATAAAATAAGGCTTGTTCTAGATCATGGTTCTGTCCAAAGGGGAATGTTAAGGGGTAGGATGGATGATGGATGCATTGTGGACTTATAACTATAAGATTAATACTGTTATGCCCCAATAATGGGTCTATGATTATAGGAGCGAGACTGATATAAAGCGAAGGTCAAGCAAAGCTTTATTTCACGCCAAGCATCAAGAATCTAACTGAACGTTCTGGGCCACACCTCTTACAAGAGAAGGCAACCCTTCTCTGTTTCACAGTCTAGCTTTTAAGGGCAAAGGCCATGCGGTCAGGCCTCGCCACGCACAAGTGACCAATGAGATTTTAACACACACAGGAAACTCCACAGTGATGCTAGGTGACCAATTGAGGTACAATTTCCCTATTATAGACATTTGACCCAGCCTATTACACCTTGATTTAATTGGTGCCAAAAAGGTTCCCAAAGGGTGGAGGAGTGGGGCATACTCCTTAGTATCTAGGAAGACAGTATGCAACCTGCCCCCCCCCCCCTGCGCTGATTGTGGTCTCCACCTGGCCTGACCCACCCTTGTGTATGGGCTTTGTTACCTGGAGCTGATTTCCAGGACTTGTTTTTAAGTGAATCCCCTGGGGGAAGGGGAGCAAGGACAGTTTAAGGGTTAAACAATGTTTTTGTTTAAATTCAATGAAAGCCTCTTGCTAAAATATAAAAATATAAAATAGGTCCTTACATTACAACAACTCAGGAGGGAAAGTCCAAGTGTGGTGATAAAAGAAGTGATGTAACTTGCATTGCACATTTTATTTTTAAAATGTGTAAGTCATATTTTTCCCTACCATGACATCATACTTCATCTTCATCTCTGTCTACTAGTTTAAAAGTAGTTAAACAAACTCAAAATTTTTTTTAAAAAATACTTTATTTATTTATTTGAGAGCAAAACCAAGAGACACAGAGAGAGAGCATGAGCAATATGGGGCTCGATCCCAGGACTCTTGAGATCATGATCTGAGCCAAAGGCAGACACTTAACTGACTGAGCAAATGAGACTCCCACAAACTCAAAAATTTTATAAAATTTTTATTTGTTGGGGTGCCTGGCTGGATCAGTCAGTAAAACATGTAACTCTTGATCTTGGGGTTGTACGTTTGAAATCCACCTTGGGTGTAGAGGTTCTTTAAAAATAAAATCTTTAAAAAAATTTTTTTTCATTTTTTTATTTAAGCCATTGTATGGCAGTGTTGATCACTATATTGTACACCTGAAACTAATATTAACCTTATTTTAACTAACTGTAATTTAAATAAAAACTTTAAAAATAAAATAAAAATAATAATAAAAATAAAAAAGAGGAAAAATTATTTGGCAGGCAATTTTCTTAATTGCATTATTATTTATTATTATCATAGTGTGTGTGTGTCGGTGGGAAGTGGCTGGTATTACAGTGAGTTCCATATCTGTGTTACACTGAGGTCCATGTCTGTAGTCAGTCTTTTTTTTTTCTTTTAATTTATTTTCAGTGATCCAAAATTCATGGTTTATGCACCACACCCAGTGCTTCATGCAATAAATTCCCTCCTTAATACCCACCACTGGGCTCACCAACCACCTGCCACCCTCCTCTTCAAAACCCTCAGTTTGTTTCTCAGAGTCCACAGTCTCTCATGGTTTGTCTCTCCCTCCGATTTCCCCAGCACACTCCTCTCCATCTCCCAGTGTCCTCCACGTTATTCCTTATGTATTGAGACTTATAAAAACTTTTATTTCTTGGGGTGCCTGGGTTGCTCAGTGGTTAAGTCCTCTTCCTTCGGCTCAGGTCATGATCCCAGGGTCCAGGGATCGAGCCTCACATCGGGCGTTCTGCTCAGCGGGGAGCCTGTTTCCTCCTCCTCTCTCTCTCTGCCTGCCTTTCTGCCTACTTGTGATCTGTCTGTCAAATAAATAAAAATCTTTAAAAAAACCTTTTATTTCTTTCCCTATTCTGCTTTGCATATGCTTACCTTAGATGTTAAAATGTTTTAAACCTCTCCTGCCTGGTCCATTTTCTCTCTCTGCTCTCATGATTTCTCATGCTCTCCCTGCCAACCCCACATGCCTTACAATATCTGTATATGACTAATTTCTTCCTGAGCTACTTTATTCTACTCTGCCATATGGCTGCCCTTCCCTCTTCTGTACCATAACTTCTATCCCCTGCATTTGTGCTTTAACAATACCTAATTCTTTTCACTACATCTGTATCTTTGAGGTCAATACTCAGTAGTGCAATCGCTGGGTCATAGGCTAGCTCTATTTTACTGAAAAGAGGGGCCATATGCACCCCAGTGTTCATAGCAGCAATGTCCACAATAGCCATTCTGTTGAAAGAGCAAAGATCCCCTTCAACAAACAAACGGATAAAGAAGATGTGATCTATGGATACAATGGAATATCACTCAGCCATCAGAAAGGATGAATACCCAACTTTTGCATCAACATGGATGGGACTGGAGGAGATTATGCTAAGTGAAATAAGTCAAGCAGAGAAAGTCAATCATCATATGGTTTCACTTATTTGTGGAACCTAAGGAATAGCATGGAGGACATTAGGAGAAGGAAAGGAAAAATGAAGTGGGGGAATTGGA
>NW_026744302.1:0-3000 GCF_022355385.1 Mustela nigripes
GCCTCTCTGCCTACTTGTGATCTCTGTCTGTCAAATAAATAAATAAAATCTTAAAAAATAATACTCCTGATTTTATTTATTTATTTTTTAAAGATTTTTATTTATTTGAGAGAGAGAGGGAGCATGAGAGGGAGAAGTCAGAGGGAGAAGCAGACTTCCTGCTGAGCAGGGAGCCCGATGTGGGACTCGATCCCGGGACTCCAGGATGAGGACCTGAGCTGAAGGCAGTTGCTTAACCAACTGAGCCATTCAGGTGTCCCAAAATACTTCTGATTTAAAAAAATAATAATTCTGATTTTCGGCAGTGTTTTTAAATCCTCTACATATTCTTTAATGTGTGGTTTCTGCAACTACACCTTTTACTGAGGTAAGCACCTGACCAGAGCTTAACAATGGGTATTTCATTGCACCATGCAGCCTCCTACTCCTACTCATGTAATGCTTTAACCACATAGATTTATAGCTACACTTCTTTTAAGATTCTTCTTATACAGGTGCCTGGTGGCTCAGTGGGTTAAGCATCTGCCTGCCTGTGGCTCAAGTCAAGATCCCGGGATTCTGAGATCAATCCTTACTACATCTGGCTCCCTCCGCAACGGGGAGCCTGTTTCTTCCTCTCGCTCTGCTGTTTCCCCTGCTTGTATTCTCTCTCTGTCTCACTGTCATATAAATAAATAAATAATGAAATCTTAAAAAAAAAAAAATCCTCTATGTAATCAGGTCATTTATTAGCACTTCTTCCTTTGTAGTTAGTTTTAATGTGTGAGCTTGTAATAGGCCAAGAACCTTCCCGGGAGGTGGTCTCTAAATAAATGTGTGCTAAATAAATTATTAATTTTAGGGGAGATTCCCCCAAAAAACATATTCTTCTAGCAAATTTAGTTTTAAAATCAGTATTTTCTTGACGGTTTATATTGAGTTACCTAATGTGCCCCCCACCCAAAATTTTAAAGCTGCTTTGTTGCTGTTGTATTCTTTTATGGCAAGGAATTTTTTTAGTGACCTCAGAGTAGCTGTTGATGGACATACTAAAGAAAATATTTTTTTAGTTGGAGTAACATAACCTCTCCATACTGTTTCCATTCAATCAGACTTATTTTACTTTGTAGTTATTTAACACCTTATATATGACAGCAATGATCGCTCACCTGCCTTTCCTCTTCCAAGGTCCTGTTACCTATAGAATATGCCACAGGAGTGGATGATCATGTCTTCTACTTAATAACTATTTTTGCCTTTTTAAAAATTTAAAGATTTTATTTATTTATTAGAGAGAAGGAGGACAAGCAGGGAGAGCAACAGAGAGAGAGAGAGAGAGAGAAGCAGGCTCCCCTCTGAGCAGGGAGACCAACATGGGGCTTGATCCCAGACCCTGGGATCATGACCCGAGCCAAAGGCAGATACTTAACTGATTGAGCCAGCCAGGCACCCCTGCCATTTATTAAAAATTCAGTGTTTTAGTACAGTTGTGATATGAGCATATGCTGCCTTAAGCATAAGCATATGCCTTAATACTGCATAAACATCCAGATTTCAAAAAAAGGGAAATACTTTGTTAAAAATATCACTATAAAAATAGTTACTATTGTATTTAGTAATATCACTCTCTCCTGGTACATTTAGAATATGATTCAATTTATAGTAATTGAACGCTTTTCACATTGCTTGTTTCTTCATCTTGTAAAAAACAAAAAGTGGAAACCTTTTAAGTCATTTCTTAATTTAAAAAACTTTAAATTTTTTATTTTAAAATGAGAATAATATTGAAAGGCAAAGCATAAGGAATATAGTCAGTGGTATTGGAATTGTATTGCATGGTGACAGATGATAGCACTTGTGGTGAGCAGAGCATTATGTATAAACTTGTCAAATCCCCATGCTGCACACCTGAAACTAATGTAACACTGTGTGCCAACTACACTCCAATAAAAAATTAATAAAATGATGAAAACAAAATGAGGATAATGTTAGACACAGACAGAATGTTTCCCTGATCTGTAATTTGGGGGAAACTATCAGTGGGGAAAGCACTCTTATTATTTGAACAAATAAGGTATGGTAATTGAGATGTTTAATGATATAAAATAGAAAATGTAACACAGACCTTGGCCTCTTTATGTAGCTATCACCCTAGTGTCCTATTATTACATCTTACTGCAAGGGAGTTCATTTCGAAGAGTTTTAGGTATCATATTAGATCTCATTAGATCATATTAGATCAAGTCTTAGGTATCATATTAGATCTCTGCTAGAATGTAGCTTACATACCTGGTCTGAGGAGCTCAGTGCTACCTGGGACCACCTCTGTCCTGTGTGTGTGCACATGGGGGCACGGAGAGGAACTGGCGCTATTTCCATTTCCCTCGAACTTGAATTTAGGCACTGCTGGAAGGGAATGGTGGGTTATGTATCACATCCTTTTGGTGTCCTCCCTAGAATGTAAGTGCATGTGAGGCAAGATAGCGTTAAAGATGTGCGTCCTCGGAGGGACACAGCAAACAGTTATCCTGTGGGGGCAATTAAGTACATGACCGTGCATGTGCGTTCACCTGTGTACGTCCCTGTGCAGACTTGAGAGGCTGTAAATCAGTGTCTTGAGTTGCTAAGTATAAACTTTAATTCTGATGTTAGCATGCTTTTTATTTTGTTTATTTTTATTTTTATTTTTTTTTAAGATTTTATTTATTTATTTGACAGAGAGAAATCACAAGTAGATGGAGAGGCAGGCAGAGAGAGAGAGAGGGAAGCAGGCTCTCTGCTGAGCAGAGAGCCCGATGCAGGACTCGATCCCAGGACTCTGAGATCATGACCTGAGCCGAAGGCAGTGGCTTAACCCACTGAGCCACCCAGGCGCCCCTAGCATGCTTTTTAAAACTACATACACTTTCGGGGTTCCTGTGTGGCTCAGTGGGTTAAAGCCTCTGCCTTTGGCTCAGGTCATGATCCCAGGGTGCTGGGATCGAGCCCCACATTGGGCTCTCTGCTCAGCTGGGAGCCTGC
>NW_026744303.1:0-416 GCF_022355385.1 Mustela nigripes
CCTACATTAAACGGCCATTGTGGACAAAATATCCAGAGACAAAAGACTGAGCGACTGCCTCCCTCTCACCCTTCTTTCATATCCAGAGGAGCTCCCCTCACGGACTGTAGATCAAGCCTACCATAACCTCGGTCCCAAACCTGAGCTGAGCTTGGGTTTTTGGATGTCTGTCTGCACAGCCGTGATCCACACCGCCTCCAGGCTGGGGTCTCTGGTTCCTCACCACAGAACTGTGCCTGCTCTCTCCCAAGAAACTGCCCGTTCCATTGGCCACAACTCTACAAAATAGTAGAAACCTCAAGGTCCTCAAGGACATCCCACTACCGCAAGCCGCACTGGACAAACAGGGGCATTATGACACCAGCTGAGCAACTACTACCTCCATGCAGACACACAGACTGATATCCGCAGAGACA
>NW_026744303.1:516-1449 GCF_022355385.1 Mustela nigripes
TCATCTCCACAAGGAAAGCTTCCTTGTTGGAGTTGTGTCAAACCCTTCGGGTTGGAGAATCCTGCAGATTCCCTTAGCTACTGCCACATTCCAAGGTCTCCATGGCCACCAACCCACATTATGACTCATCCTCAGGAAAGTCCATTTAAACACAGCCTTCTGGGTAGCTCACCCAAGAGCCCGCAGATGGAGCGTGCCTTGTCTCGACCAGGCAATGGGAAGGTGAGTTGGCGTTTCTCGGCATCCATGCTTAAGCCCCTGCTCTCGAGTCTTTCTGTATGGGGCATCCTGGAATGATCCAATAGTACTCGACTGTCCTGAAGAAGTAGACTTTGAAGTTTGGAGCAGCTCACAACTCCCAGCGTAGGGAAAACTCCCTGGCCTCATGACGCCCCCACCCCCTTCAGAAGGGGCCTTCATGGACACAAACTCCAGCTTGAGGCAACATCTGATACTCGCCCTGACCTCAGATGCAGGAGATCTCGATTCAGCCTCTGCACAGTGGGCCCAAACCTCGTGCTACCTTGTGTTTTCAGACTTCCTTCCTCACACTCCTGGAAAACATGTCCTCAAGACTTGGAATTCTGGAACCAAAATGCAGCCCTATGCTGGCCCTCCAGAAGAAAAACGTTGCTCTATGGGGATCTCCATAAGCCCCAAGTGAGGATCAACCTGCTCGGTTCTCGACCTCACCCCAATTGGATTGTTCTGGTTGTCCATTCATCCCTCCCCAGAGCTCTGCTTTGGAATCCCTCTTTTGGTGGGACACCTGAGGTAACAAATCTAAAAGGAATCCGCCCATCCTTCAAATTGACCCAAAACTATTGGGATTGGACCAAATTCACAGAGAGGATGTCTCGTCCATGGCCCATGAGGCCTCCCCGAGATTCCACAGCCATCGTTGACAACAAATCCAGAGACAAAAGTCTGAGC
>NW_026744303.1:1549-3000 GCF_022355385.1 Mustela nigripes
CATACCACGGGAATTCTGCCCATTCCATTGTCCACAATCGTACAAATTAGGAAAAACCTCCAGAGTCCGCAAGGACATCCCAATAATGTAGGCCGCCCAGGACAAACAAGGGTCATCTGAAACCAGCTGAGCATCTACCTCTACTCAGCGTAGATGGATGTCCCCAGAGAAGAAGATTGAATCAGACAGGCCCCTAGGCCTGAATCAGATTCATTGCTTTCGGTTACAGGTATCTCTCCTCAGAGGCCTGGTTTCCTTTATTAGCATATGGGGATTTCATGAGGCAGCAATCAGAACAAATCTCTTCTCCACATGGGAAAATTATCCTTTGAAGATGTCTCAAAACCTCCAGTTAGGAGAATCCTTCAGGGCCTGTGTGCCACTGTCCCATGACAAGGTCTCCATGGACAGAAATCCACATTAGAATCCATCCGCAGGAAATTCCATTTCAACCCAGCTCCCTTGGTTGCTCCCCCAGAGCGAGCAGACTGAACCTGTCTTGCCTAAGAGACAAATGGAATGTGAGGCGGGCTGCCCAACCATCCATCATTAGAGCTCTGCGCTGACGTCGTTCCGTATGGGATGTCCTGGAGCCATCCAACAGGTCTCAAATGTCCAGCAGAAGGAATCCTTGAGTTTTGGAGCATCTCACAACTCCCAACCTGGGAAAATCTAGATGGCTTAGTGATGCCCCCCACCCCCATTTATGAAGGGGAAATCATGGACAGGAACTCCAACCTAAGACAACGTCTGATCTTCACCCTGAATTCAGATGCACGAGATCCCGATGCAGATCTGCAGAGTGTGCTTTCCTTGCTCTCGCCCTGAAACCTATGACTAGCTTGTGTTCTCAGAATTCTGTCCTCACACTCCTGGCCCCCAAGCCCTCACATTTGGAAATTCGGGACACAAAATGAAGCATTCTGCCTGCCTTCCAGAAGAAAAATTTTGACCTATGGAGTTTGTCACATAACCCAAATGAGGATAGACATACACGGCACTCGAATGTACCCAAATTAGATAGTCTAACCTGGCCACTAATACACTGGCCACTAATACACTGTCTGATACAGAGTGAGCCCGGACCTCCTGACAAAAACCGAGACAGATGACCGCACACTGAGAACATCACAACCGCCATGGTCTTAACACCTTATCTCTTCCCAACCTAACTTTTCAGGCTTCAGAACTTAGACCTTAACTCCAAGCCCTGAAAAAGGGTTGAATGTGATGCAGAAATCAGAACTCCTCCTTACCCAAGGGAAGAAGCCTTGTGGTTGGAAAGTTGTCCAACGATCAGTGTAGGAGAAACCAGCATTCACCCTCAGGCCCCGCCCATTCTTGAGTGCGACGAGGGCATAAACACGCATTGTGACCCTCAGCGTGAGTCCTGTCCTCTAGTACGTCCTCTCAGTGGCTGGACCATTAGATGTCATAATGGGCTTGATATG
>NW_026744304.1:0-2998 GCF_022355385.1 Mustela nigripes
ACAGTGACGGGTGGCCAAGGACCGGAGGTTAAGAGCTGCCTCTCTAGCGGAAGTCAGGCCCCTGAGCACTGGGTCATCTGCTGCTGGGGTGGGGGCCCCAGCCTCCCTGTGTTCTCCTATCTCAGTACCAAGTGGAGCCACAAAGAAGGAGCAACACAAGCAAGAAAAATCAGACCGTGAAAGGTGAGTGTCCACCATTCACCACTGCGTGCCCCAGTTACACGGTATCCCCCGATCTGAAGGCCCAGTCCCACTGTCTCCAGAACACTAGGGCCTGAGCCCGTCCCTCAGGAAACAGAGCCCTGGGTGGGGGTTGGGGGCTCTGAGGAGGGAGAGTGAACCCGGAGCCTTCCAGATTCTGCACCAGAATGAAACCCTGAGGGGCTGGAACCGGTATTCCTCACCAGGCGCCCCAGGGCCTGGACTGGGGTCAGGACCTCCCGCTCCCACTGTGGACAAGCTGTTCAGCTCTGCTTAGCATCCTCTGGAGGCTACAGTAGTGCTTCCTCCACCAGCAAGGTCATGAATGAGGAAGCACTTTGGAAAAGACAAAGCGATCCCCATCATGAATCCTGTAGTCACCATGCGGGTATGTGGCCTTGGACAGTAATGTTTGGGCTCCTGAGTCCAATCCCCCAAAGGTCTCCCCTAATGGGACATTGTACCGAGCCAACCGTAAGATCTCTGGACCCTGTCTTCTGCTGTGACCCAGTCACCTGTTTCCAGGTTTCAGAGAATTTCTGAACCATCTGGAAGAGGTTCAGGACCTGTTCTACCTTCTGGAAAGGTAAAGAATCTGCCTCCTTCTCCCCTGGGTGGGCCTTCCCGAGGCTACAGTGTGACCCCTGGGCTGCAGGGAACAGCCTCTGGGGCTGTTTGTGGGGACTGGGAGGAGGGGTACAGACTGTGACTAAAGCACCAGGCTGAGGGACAGCAGGAACACTGGCAAATGACAAAGGCAACAAAGGCAAATTGACAAAGGTCTGTCTCTAGCACAGTTAGCGGGTAGCAATGTCAGGCCTGGGAGGGCGGAGGGATGACAGAGCTACAGGGCTAGTGGTGGAGAAGGGATGTGGTCCTGCTACTTGTGTCCCTCCTTACCTGTCCTCAAGGGCCCTTTGTGACCAGACCACAGCTCTGTGATGTGGGCATGGGGCTTGTGTCTGCATAGACACACCCAGGGCTCAGTTGCCAGAGGGCAGCCATGCAATCGGTCCCTAACTCTCAGGGCTCAGTTACCTGAGGGTAGCCGTGCGATTGGACATTAAAACTTTTTAGAAGGAAGAGGTGGAGGATTAGCTCTTCCCTCAGGAATTCCTTACTGATGGTTAGCTGAGCCCCAGTCACACTCGCTGGGCAGTTAATGCCAACTTTGCCTTTTTGTGTGGACTACGGCTTTTCGTCTTCTTACACTCCTATTTCTGGCCTGATCCATCCTCAGCACGAGGTAAGAAACACAGGAAGAGCAGGAAGGTAAGCAACACAAGCAAGAAAAATCAGACCGTGAAAGGTGAGTGTTCGCCATTCACCACTGCGTGCCCCAGTTACACGGTGCCCCCCGCTCTGAAGGCCCAGTCCCACTGTCTCCAGGACACTAGGGCCTGAGCCCATCCCTCAGGAAACAGAGCCCTGGGTGGGGGTTGGGGGCTCTGAGGAGGGAGAGTGAACCCGGAGCCTTCCAGATTCTGCACCAGTATGAAACCCTGAGGGGCTGGAACCGGTATTCCTCACCAGGCGCCCCAGGGCCTGGACTAGGGTCAGGACCTCCCGCTCCCACTTAGGACAAGCTGTTCAACTCTGCTTAGATTCCTCTGGAGGCTACAGTAGTGCTTCCTCCACCAGCAAGGTCATGAATGAGGAAGCACTTTGGAAAAGACAAAGCGATCCCCATCATGAATCCTATAGTCACCATGCGGGCATGTGGCCTTGGACAGTGCTATTTGGGCTCCTGAGTCCAATCCCACAAAGGTCTCCCCTAATGGGACATTGTACCCAGACAACCATAAGATCACTGGACCCTGTCTATTGCTGTGACCCAGTCTCCTGTTTCCAGTTTTCAGAGAATTTCTGAACCATCTGGAAGAGGTTCAGGACCTGTTCCCCCTTCTGGAAAGGTAATAATCTGCCCCCTTCTCTCCTGGGTGGGCCTTCCCGAGTCTATGGTGTGACCCCTGGGCTGCAGGGAACAGCCTCTGGGGCTGTTTGTGGGGACTGGGAGGAGGGGTACAGACTGTGAACAAAGCCCCAGGCTGAGGGACAGCAGGAACATTGGCAAATTGACAAAGGCAACAAAGGCAAATTGACAAAGGTCTGTCTCTAGCATGGTGAGCGGGTAGCAATGTCAGGCCTGGGAGGGCGGAGGGATGACAGAGCTACAGGGCTAGTGGTGGAGAGGGGATGTGGTCCTGCTACTTGTGTCCCTCCTTACCTGTCCTCAAGGGCCCTTTGTGACCAGACCACAGCTCTTTGATGTGGGCATGGGGCTTGTGTCTGCATGGACACACCCAGGGCTCAGTTGCCAGAGGGCAGCTGTGTAATCGGTCTTTAACTCTCAGGGCTCAGTTACCTGAGGGTAGCCGTGCGATTGGACATTAAAACTTTTTAGAGGGAAGAGGTGGAGAATTATCTCTTCCCTCAGGAATTCCTTACTGATTGTTGGCTGAGCCCAGTCACACTCGCTGGGCAGTTAATGCCAACTTTGCCTTTGTGTGTGGACCTGGGCTTTTCGTCTTCTTACACTCCTATTTCCAGCCTGATCCATCACAGGAAGAGCAGGAAGGTAAGGAACCCTCATCCCAGACCCAGCAGACTGTAACTCGATCATCTTTTCTATTATTCTTTCCACTTTTCCGCGTCAATGGAGAGACTTCTGAAATGGGAAAGAATAGAATGGGTATTCTCAGGAGAGAGAAGACCACCATCCATCCAAGACAAGCCAGACCAGGCAAGGGTTAGAGGGACATGAGGATTTCTCCCTGAAGATCTCCAGCCGGAGTAC
>NW_026744305.1:0-2997 GCF_022355385.1 Mustela nigripes
CAATAACAACAACACCAAACCATAATAAAATGAGGAGACACATATGAGGTGGCCACAGGAAAATGGATGCAAGGAACAGTTGGGAGTAGTGACTTCTTATAACTAACCGCATCAGAGGCTGGCATTTAAAAAATTGAAACTTAAGTAGGACTTGATTAGATGAGCAATAGAAGATCATGGTCAATGATCTTGTCATTAGTATTTGCATGTTTGGAAAGAGATAATTATTAGGAAAGAAAGAATGATAGGGAAGTCCATAGCTATGGATTGAGAATTAGAAAAACTAGGTAAAGAAGAGACATCATGTCAAAGTCAGAAGTAACAGAGCTAGGATGTTGCAACCCAATGTCATAGTTTACTGAAGTAATTCCTCAATCCTGCACTACAGTTACGTCCATCAATTATACATACCCTCTTATCACAGAATTCCTCTTCTTTTTAATTTTTTTTAAAAATTTTAATTCCAGTACAGTTAACATATAGTGTTCTATTCTTTTCTGGTGTACTACATGGTGATTCAACATTCTATATATTACTCAGTGTTCCATCGTGATGAGTATGGTAAGTATGCTCTTTCATCCCCATCACCTCTTTTAGCCATCTCCCCACCAACCTCCCCTCTGCTAATCACTCTGCTTTATATTCTCTGTTCTCTGCAGTTAAGAGAATTGCTCTTCTAAACACAAAACAAAAAGTATCCATATGTCCGTGTATATATTAGTGTTCTTATCAATACTCTGCAAAAGCTGGAACCAACTCTGCTCATGGAATAGATATGGAATAGATAAATATGTAGAATACAATGATTCTTTTTAAAAAATTTACATTATTGCTTCTGTAATGAGTTACACAGTGAGGATTCAAACCCAGACAGTCTTGCTACCGTCCTGAGTTTTAGCCTTCACTACATTAAGTGTCTGAAAGCATGCTGAATTCATATCCTGATTCTGAAGAACATTAAACAAAAATCTTTCCTATCTGTCTTCTTCCAACCTCTGTCCATCACTTTCACTAGGACAGCCAGACTGAACCAGTAATCTCAACTCTGGAAGACTACATCCCATACTATACTCTGTCTTTCACAGAATTATGACGTACTTAATTCTGGTGTTAGATGCATGGATGAGTGTATTTATTAACTACCCTCCCCCACCAGAACCTACTAATCTCTCTCTTTCTCTCTCTTTTAAAGATTTTATTTATTTGACAGAGAGAGATCACAAGTAGGCAGAGAGGCAGGAAAGAGAGAAAGGAGGAAACAGGCTGTGTGATGATCAGGGAGCCCAATGCACAACTTTATCCTAGGACCCTGAGATCATGACCCGAGCCAAAGGTACATGCTTAACCCACCGAGTCACACAGGTACTCAGAACCTACTGCTCTTTAGAGAAGCATCAAATCTAACTATATTCTCATACAAACACAGTGGCTGGAATGTAATAAAAGCTGCATATAATAGAATCCTATCCCATCTAAATGTCTGTTCTTTAATTTGTTTAAGTGGACCCCATCTATTTTAGCAATCAGTGAAGTAGAAAAGTAAGGGATGGATATTCCTGGTTGATTTTAGCTAATCCCTGGACTTGCCTCTGTTTCGCTGTACCTGCTGTTTGTTCTCACTCCCAAACAACCTTGGCCCTGTTTCAAATCTTTTATCTGCTGTTCAACCTCAAGTAAACATCTGGTTCTATAGCCTTATGATTGCTACGGTCCTTTTACATCTCATAATCGCTTCTGATATTATGTAGGAAACTGCAGAAATGGAAGAAGGTTTAGGCCATTAACCTCCATCACACTGTCTTCTGCACATTTATATTCTGACATTTCAAAGTAGTTCACAAATAACTTGAACTACTGGATAAAAATTTAACAAGAATATGAGCCATGAGATTCTGCATGTCAAGTGTGCTCTCTCAGACAAGGGCGTGAGGGAGTTCTTTAACAGCCTCAAGACTCGAACTTCTCTGTGTCTTATTCAGTGGGTTCTGGTGATCTAGAATGGTTGGTGCAGTCTCTTAGGCATTTATAGAATCTTCAGACTTGAAAGGTCATAACATTTAAAGAAAGTGATGAATTAATATGATCAGGAGTCATAGATGCTTTCCCCAAGACTTTTACATACCAGAGTCTTCTGGCTGGCATTACCTGCAAAAAAGATACACTTAGAGCCCTGAGCCTGAATATTATTTAATAGCATCTTTCAGTGCTTCTCTTTCTTTTTTCTTTTCTTTCCTTTACTTTTCCTTCCTCCCCTTTTCCCTCCCTTCCTTCCTCCCTCCCTTCCTTCCTTCTTTGAAAGCATTTTTCAACTAACATCTTCCATGAATAGAAGTTTTCTCCTTTTCTTTTATTTGAATACAGTTTAGTTTACATATAGTGTATTATTAGTTTCAGGGGTAGCAGTGCTACTCTTCTTGATAATGGACTACGATGGAATGTTTTTCTTTACTTGTAGGCCTGGCCCTGGATGACCCTTACATTGGCAGTCCCAAGTCACATAAGCTCCAATATCAAGCCTCTCAATTTGCATTTTGATGTTCTTTGTAAGAGATTTAATTTTATCTTTGTGCTTCTCTACTGTTTTATTGAGGGGAGGATATCTAATCTTGCATATGCTTTTCATATGTTAACACAAAAGATATATTTTATAATCAAAATTCACCCAGGGAGACAAGATGGATCAGTCTCTCTGCAACCACTTACTGTTGCTGCCCAATTCCTCACCACCCATCACAGATATCTGCATAACTTTGGCGGCTGCCTATACTCAGTGATTTGCTTTCTGGGTTTACTATTCAGACTTGGCAATAGAAATAGTCAATAGAAATATTGACTTCGAATGGAATACATGGACACTTCGATCTAGGACACCTTCACCTTGGCACAGACTGTTTTATTGAGAAGTATTTAGGTAATTAAGAATTCTATAGGCAAGGGACATCTGTGACATGACAAAATTTCATAGATCCTACCACCGCACTGAAAGCCATCACATTG
>NW_026744306.1:0-1054 GCF_022355385.1 Mustela nigripes
GCCTTACCTGAGGACTTGGCTCAGGCTGAGGGTCACAATGTGTGTTTGTGACCAATGTGGCCCGCAAGCATGGGCGGTGCCTCATGGGGCTCACTGGTTTCAACTACACTGAACCTTGGACAACATGCCATCCACAAGGTTTCTTGCCATGGTGAAAGATTTCTGTTGTCTGCATCATTATCAAACCCGGGCCGAGATTGGAGATAAGGTCTAGGTTCTGAACCCTGAAATCCGAGGTTCGGAAGAGATGACGAACTAAGGCCATGACGGGTCCGATGTGCTCAGTATGCGGCCAGCTGTCTGGGTGGGGCCAGGAGGTCCAGGCTCAGGCTGTGTCAGAAACGACATTAGTGCTCAGTTCAGCCTATATATTTGTGGTAGAGCCGAATGGCGTGTAGGTAGGTCCTCATTTGGGTTTCTGTGTAGCCCCAGGGGGCAATGTTTTTCTTCTGGAGGACAGGCAGAGTGCTGCATTATAGTTCTGGATTGCCAAACTGGAGGGCTTGTGGGCCAGTAGTCTGAGGATGGAAGTCTGAACTCAAGCTAGGCCTAGGTTTCTGGGTGAGGATATGGCAGGCAAAATCTACAGACCTGAATCGAGATCTCGTCCATCTGAAGTCAGGGCGAGAATCAGACGATCGCTCAGGTAGTACATTCTGTCCCTGATGGCCCTTACTTGAAGGGGGGGTGGATCACGAGGCCATGGGGGTTTTCCCACGATGGGAGTTTGAGAAGCTCCAAACTGCAAAGATTCTTCTGCAGGACAATTGAGACCTGTTGGTTGGCTCCAGAACAACGATTCCGAGCAACGTTCTAAGGATGGATGGCTGGGTAGCCCACCTCGCATTCCAATTGTCTCCAAGCAACAAGACAGGTTAGATGTGCTGGATCTGGGGGAGCAACCGAGGAGGCTGAGTTGAAATGGACTCTCCCGTGGATGTGTACTCATATGATTTTTTGCCTATGCAGACATTGGAATGTAGCGGTGACACTCGGGCCCTGAAGGATTCTCCTAAAGAGAGGCTTTCACACAGCTCCTTCTTGCAAGTTTCCC
>NW_026744306.1:1154-2997 GCF_022355385.1 Mustela nigripes
GGGGGGGGGGAGCAACCGAGGAGGCTGAGTTGAAATGGACTCTCCCGTGGATGTGTACTCATATGATTTTTTGCCTATGCAGACATTGGAATGTAGCGGTGACACTCGGGCCCTGAAGGATTCTCCTAAAGAGAGGCTTTCACACAGCTCCTTCTTGCAAGTTTCCCATGTGTAGATGAGATTTGTTCTGATGGGTGAGTCAAGAAACAGCCATATGCTGTTATTGAAATCCAGGCCTCTGAGGAGAGATGCCTGGAAAACAAAGCAATGGATTCGATAGGTGCCTAGGGGCCTGTTTATTCCTTTTTCCCTCTGGGGACATCAGTCTACGGGTCTGCGTGCCGGTAGGTGCTCAGATGGGCCCAGATTGCCCGTTTTTGTCCTGGGGAGCCACAAATATTGGGATGCCCTCAGGAACGTTGGAGGTTTATCCTCTTAGTAGGGTTGTGGCCAATGGAATGGGCACATACAATTCCCTTGGAGAGGGCAAGCACGGTCGTCACGTATGGCTCCAAGGGCCTGAGCCTGTACGGTGTGTAGGCCAGGGCTGTTTGGACAGTTGTCTGAAAACACAAACGCGGCTTATGTTTCGGGTCATAGGTATGGCAGGACTGATCTACAGACCATGAGGAGAACTCTTCGGGATATGAAAAAAGGGCGAGTGTGAGGCTCTTGCTCAAGTTTTTGTCTCTGGATATCGTGTCACTCATGGTCGTGAAATATCCAGGTGACTTCATGGGAAATGGACGATTTTACTCTCTGGGGGTTTCGCCCCGTCCAAAGAGTTTGGGGTCATTCTGTGGGATGGAATAAGTCCTTTTTTGTTGTTGTTGTTGTTGTTGTTGTTTTGTTTTGTTTTTCAAACCCCACCAAATGAGTGATTCCAGAGTAGAGCCCTGGGGAGGGGCTATTGGACAACCAGATATCTGGTTTAAATTTGGGGCCTAGGGACATGTCAACCACAAGGTTCTTGCCATTGGGAAAGAGTTCTGATTTCCGCTTCATTTTCAAACATGGGCAGTGATTGGAGATAAGGTCTAGGATCTGAATCCTGAAAACTGAGGTTGGGAAGAGATAAAGACCTAAGGCAATGGCTGGTCCTATGTGCTCAGTGAGCGGCAAGCTGTCTGGGTGGGGCCAGGAGGTCCAGGCTCAGGCTCTGTCATAAAGGGCATTATTGCCCAGGTTAGCCTATATATTTTGGGTACAGCCAAGTGGCGTGCAGGTTGATCTTCATTTGGGGTTTCTGGGTAGCCCCAGAGGGCAATGTTTTTCTTCTGGAGGCAAACAGAGTGCTGCATTGTAATTCTGGATTGCCAAACTGGAGGGCTTGTGGGCCATTAGTCTGAGAACGGAAGTCTTTGGACACAAGCTAGGCTTAGGTTTTGGGTGAGGACATGGCAGGCACAATATACAGACCTGCATCGAGATCTCGTGCATCTGAAGTCACGGTGAGGATCAGACTATTTCTCAGTTTGGACCTTATGTCCCTGATGGCCCCTTCATGAAGGGGGGGGGGTTTCACGAGGCCATGGGGTTTTCTCACGATGGGAGTTGTGAGAAGCTCCCAACTGCAAAGATTTTTCTGCAGGAAAATTGAGTGCTGTTGGTTGGCTCCAGGTGAATGATTCTGAGCAGGGTGTAAGGATGATGGCGGGGTAGCCCACCTCGCATTCAAATTGTCTCCTAGCAACAAGACAAGTTAGATCTGCTGGATCTCGCGGAGCAACCGAATATGCTGAGTTGAATAGGACTCTCCTGTGCATGTGTCCTAGTATGATATTGTGTCTATGAAGACCTTGGAATGAAGCGGTGGCACTGGGCCCCTGAAGGGTTCTCCTAA
>NW_026744307.1:0-2997 GCF_022355385.1 Mustela nigripes
TTTTCAACTGAATAACTGATTAACATTTCTCAAATAAGCTTCTTCCAGTCCTAGTAGTTCTTTATTTTTCTTAACATATTTGCTAGGTTGATAATTTACCATAGGTGTCATCATGAGAATAACCAGAATTAGATTAAATGTGAAAAAAGAGAGGCAAAGTGTTTCACACTCTTGAGTGATACCAAGGCAAGAATGGGAGAAAAGCATCGCAAAAGGAGACTACGGAAATGCTACTTATATATTCCTGCAGCAAAACCGGCAATGCATCCATTTTAAAAGTTATCATCTTCGGGGCGCCTGGGTGGCTCAGTGGGTTGGGCCGCTGCCTTCGGCTCGGGTCATGATCTCAGAGTCCTGGGATCGAGAGCCCCGCATCGGGCTCTCTGCTCAGCAGGGAGCCTGCTCCCTCCTCTCTCTCTGCCTGCCTCTCTGCCTGCTTGTGATTTCTGTCAAATAAATAAATAAAATCTTAAAAAAAAAAAAGAATTAAAAGTTATCATCTCACTACCAATTTCTTTCCCTCAAGAACAATTTGAATCTCTTTGGCATCCAAAGTCTCATAAGTTAGTAAAGCTTCTGCTAGATTCTTAGGCTCTTTTGCATGAGTCTTCAAGATACATTTCGCTCGTTCTTATGAGTCCTGAAATGACAAAAAGGAGGTATCTAAGAGGCAGAAAACGTAGTAGAAGCAAAAAGCATAAAAAGTATATGCCTTTAAAAAAGTGAACTATATTCATTTCTATTTATAAAAGATAAAAGCATGAAGCTCTTTTTAAAAATTAACATAGAATGTACTATTTGCCCCAGGGGTATGGGCTTGTGAATCATCAGACTTACACATTTCACAGCACTCGCCATAGCATATACTCTCCCCGCTGTCCAGAACCAGCCACCCCATCCCTCCCCCCTCTTCCCCCCAACAACCCTCAGTTTGTTTTATGAGATTGAGTCTCTTAAGGCATGGAGCTCTTAAACACCAGCATGAAGCCTACTTGATTAATTGATTGATAGATAAGGCAACCTTGGTTCTCAAAGATTAGTTTCATACTTGGAAATGTTCTATTTTAACCTCAAAATGTATCACATGGATAAGTGAGGACTACTTAGGCAGATATACTTAAAGATACATAAATATATACTAAACTTATCTGCTTTTCTATTCTTATTTGGTAACAACTTACCTCTCAGTCAGTGACCACTATACCACTGTAAAATGAGTTTAACAACACCAAGAAGCATACGTCATATAAAAATAACACAATTATTAAAAATAAAGATCCTTAGACATTCTGAACAAAACTGTTATGGTCAAGTGAAATATCAAATTAAAGAGAACATGTAAAGTATTATAAATATGTCATGGAATATTGAAACTAAAAACCTAGGATGAATTAGTATTAACTTTATAAACTCCATTGGAATGAAACCCGTACACTGTAACATGTGAGACTATGCTAAGGTTTTTATATCTTTAAGTTTCATATACATTTGAACCTAAAACGTATACTAGCTAAGCATCATTTTCCTTAATAACAATGTAAGTGTGCCATCTAGTGGAACGAGTACCTACCGCCCTCGCAAGCTTAACATTTCAGAAAAGGATTAAGAGCAAAGAAAGAGTATTTCCAATGCTCTAATACTAGAAGAGATAATTTACTCAAGATAACATAAACAGTAAAAAAAAAAGAATGAAGATTCAGGCAAGGGAGAGAGAATTCCTCTTCTGAAACACCTTCTAGACCTTTCCAACATATAAACTTTTCATAAACTTAATGACTTTAAAGCTTTTACCTCCTTGAGTTAATCAAAACCTGGCCCTCCTGGGGACATTCCGAATCCCTCGACTGACAGCTACTGATTCCCTCCTATCCCAGATCTTTTAGAGTAAAGAGGTGAGACCATTGCTCCCCTCACCACTGACAGACGATTACTTTACCATACTCTTCTATAAAGCATGATTCCTTTGAAGTTTACACCATCTGACTTCAACATCCTTCATTCGGCCATCTACAACCCTAATTCCAGTTCTTGTTCACTAGACTTTCTGCCATGTAGCTCAGTCTTTTCCATTCCAAGACCTGCCTTCATGTACATCCAAATGAAATGCACATATCCAACCTCTGCACTAAGCACCAGACCCACGTATCCCTCCCCACGTGAAATCTTCACTAAGACACCTCAAATTCAGGAGCTGAGCTGGTTAAGTGTCTGCCTTCAGCTCAGGTCAGGATCCCAGAGTCCAGGGATCGTGCCCCACATCAGGCTCCCTGCTCAACAGGGATATCTGCTTCTCCCTCTGCCCCTCACCCACCCCACTTTATGCTCACGCTCTCTCGCTCTCTCTCAAATAAACAAGTAAAACCTTAAAAAAAAATTAAACACTTCAAATTCAATATGTATAAAACTCAGCTTATAATCTACACACTTCCCCACCTTAGGCCATCATCAGTGGTTTCTCAGTCAACGGCACACAACTAGATGGCTGCACCAGGCAGAAATCGAGAACACAGCTTTGTTACTTAATTTAGCTGCACTCTCACCCAAATATCAGAAAGGCATTCGATTCCACTAGATCAGCATCTCTTGAATGCTTTCATTTTTCTCAATTTCCCCTCTCACTGCCCTAATCCAAGCATATGCTCTGCCTTAAGCAGATTACACAGAACCTACTCACTCATCTCACTGAATTGACGCTCATGTACTCTGTACTGGACCCTGCAATCAAAAAGGCTTTTGTTTTCAAAGACATTTATGCTTCATTCTCAGTGTATGTACACAGCGAGGCACAAAGCAACTAATATTTGTGGAATAAAATATGTGTCAGAGTGAAAAACTAATAAAGATTCAAATAATCAAATATCCTCCCTATTCTAACAACACTATGGTTTTACAGATGAAGTAGAATATTTAAAATTACTGATATTGACAGTTGCTAGCCTATGGCCAGAAAAAAATAAAGATTCAGTCTATGACCAGAGGCTCCCAACTACATACTGA
>NW_026744308.1:0-2996 GCF_022355385.1 Mustela nigripes
ACTGATAAAATTTTTTATTTCACTTTTGAATTTTTACACTTTTCCTGATTATTCCGTGTTAAGGTGGAAACTAGAACTGTTTAAAAGACATACACAAATCTAGTACATCAATAACCGGGGATTTTTCTTTTCTTTTCTTTTTTTTTTGCTATACTATTTTCACAACCACAGGAGTGCTTGCTAGGCAATATAACCGTCACAGAAGCAAACGTGAGGCAGAATACTGGTAAGGAAAAACGAAGCAAGAAAGAGCTACCAGATATACAGACAGGCTCGTTCCACATTCACTACTGCATTTTCAAGCGCCAAGTATTAACTGCACATTTTTGTTCAGCTAGAAAGGGGGGAGGGTTTTTTTTTTGTTTTGTTTTTTTCTTTTTTCTTTTTTTTCCCTTTTTTTGGGTTTTAAATCAGTGCATGAATGTTTCTTTTCTCATTTCAGCAGATGGACAAACAGGCGACACTACGGCTACATGGAATGTTCAAGGGAGAGGGGGTACTGTGAGACTGGTAGACCTGGCTATTCTGGACTCTCCCCACTGTGGTGTTCATGCAACTTCCCTGCATTATAGGGTCTTGTTCAAACAGGTCTGTGAACTTGGCTGAAGGAGCACACTTGGGAGAGCTGGTGACAGGTACTAACAAGCATTATCAGGGCTGGCTGCAACACAGGGAGAAATCATGGGTATTTAAAAACACTTTTTTTGACTCAGATCTCAGTCTGACTGAAGAGCAACGAGCGTGCTGAGAAATCAGAGGAAGCCAGAACTATGTGCTGGCTCTTCTCAACTCCCCTAAAGTGAGGCCTGCAGACCAAAGTGCTTGCCATCTTCGCTCACCCCCTCCAGGCCCCCGCCCTGCCCCTATGGTGTTCAACAACAAACAGAAGACAGCAACAGAACTGAAAAGGAAAAAAAATGTAAAGAAGCAGGACAGACACTTCAAGAGGGAAAAGAAAAACCAAGGTCAACAGTCAGAAAGGACAGTGGGAAGAATGTCTCGATTTCAAAATTTAAAAGCCCCAAGCTAGGAAGCACCCAAAGACTTGAGTACTTCTTAAGTGAAAGGCAATCTCTACAGAACATGACTCTGAAAGGTATTACCCAGGAAACAGATAAGGCCATTCATAAGATACACGGCTTTTCTCTTCTTTAGGTCTTGGTTACAAGGAAAACAGATTCCACTAATGGAGCCCAAGTTGCAAATCAGTAAGATGGCTGTGGGAAAGGGGTGTTAGTCACGGGGTCTAGGAGCACTGGGCCTTTTCACGGTGTCAAAACCCAATTATCTGCCACAAGGAGTTTCCATTTTAGGCTTCGAGTTTACGGAGAGGAAGACACTGTGGACATCTGCAGTCATGAACTTTTGAGTGGCAACAGCTCAAATTGGCCAAGTGTCTGTACTTCCCCCCCCAAAACAGGCAGAACTACTGTGAGTTGCTGTCACAGGAAGGGGTCTCACTCTGCGTCCCAGCGTCACAATATAATCTCTATAACTTTCTGTACAACTTTACAATGGAACTGTTATTTCCATGACTAATTTGATTATCAGTTTAAACTTTCCAAAAAGTTACACATAATTTAGGTCTAGTTTTTCTACCAGTAAGAGTTCTGCTAAGTTACAAAACCCCATAATCACAGTGTTCAGTTTAAAAAAAAATTCAGCACACAGTAATCCTGTCAATGTTAATCAAAATCAAAACTTCAGAATGCCGTGGCATTTATGTGACCAATCTGAGTTTTAGATACACACACCAGCTGTTTATCCCATGGACCATTTTGCTAGGCTGAGGCTGTGAAAAATTGAAAGTCGACGTACGACTTTTTTTTTTTTTTTTTTATCGCACAAAGGGATATATGTGGAGGGTACAGAGTGACACTGAACAGATCACGAAGCACAACAGACATTAGTTCTCTCCCTCCCCAGCATCTCCTTCATCTCCCTGGTTTTCCGACGTCCACAGAGTGAGATTGTCCCTAAGCAGCTGCATGATCAGGGTGCTATCTTTGTAAGACTCCTCGTTCAGCGTATCCAACTCAGCAATTGCTTCATCGAATGCCGTTTTTGCCAGGCTGCAAGGCTTTTCAGGAGAGTTTAGAATCTCATAGTAGAAGACTGAGAAATTCAGTGCCAGGCCAAGTTGAATTGGGTGTGTAGGCTGCATTTCTTTCTTACTAATTTCAAACGCTTCCTGGTAAGCCTGCTGGTTTGTTTATTATCCCCAGATGCCACCTCAGAAAGATATCTAAAATAATCGCCCTTCATTTTCAAGTAGAACACCTTGCTTTCCGGTTGTGTGGCATTGGGAATAAGATATTTGTCCAACAGCTCCAGAACGTCATTGCAGATGTCCTGCAGCTCGGCCTCGATCTTCTCCCGGTACTCTTTGCCCATCTGCTGCTTCTTCTCATTCCTCTCTGTTTTCTGCTCAGTGCTGGAGATGACGCGCCAGGAGGAGCGGCGGGCGCCCACCACGTTCTTGTAGGCGACAGAGAGCAGATTTCTCTCCTCGTTGGAGAGTTCGTGCCCCTGTTCCGTGACGGCCTTCATGGCTGCGGCCATGTCGTCATAGCGCTCGGCCTGCTCGGCAAGTTTGGCCTTCTGTACCAGCTCACTTTTATCCATGGTCGTTCCCGGGGGAGGGCAACAGGAGGAAAAGACGCTTGTGAGCGAAGCTCCGAGCGCGGTGACCGCTTCCTTCCCAAGCCCACTCCTCAGGCGGCAGCGGCGGCGGCTGCACTGGCGGCGACGGCAGCAGCTACCCCGGCTCCGGAATCGGCGGCGGCGGCAACTCCACTTCCCTCTGTTCCATTTTTATTCCCTTCTATTTGGACTCTAACTGCACATATACCGGGAACTTTGGGTAAGTCCCACGTGTCTCTCCTGTTCTTTTCTATTCTTGGTTTTCTCTGTGTTATACTGTGGACATTTTCTATTGACCAGTTCAAGAATCTTAGTCTATCCAATCCTTTCTTAAACCCATCCATCTTGTTCTT
>NW_026744309.1:0-483 GCF_022355385.1 Mustela nigripes
CAGCCAAAGCCTGGACCTCCTGGCCCCACCCATACAGCTGGCCGCACACTGAGCACATCGGACACGCCATGGCCTTAGGTCGTCATCTCTTCTCAACCTCAGTTTTCAGGCTACAGAACCTAGACCTAATCCCCAATCACGGCCCGGGTTTGAAAATGATGCAGAAATTAGAACTCTTTCCCCTGGCAAGAAACCTTGTGGTTGGCATGTTGTCCAAGGTTCATTGTACTTGAAACCAGTGTGGCCCATGAGGCCCCGCCCATGCCTTCGGACCACATGGGTCACAAACACACATTGTTATCCACAGCCAGAGCCAAGTCCTCAGGTAAGGCCTCTCAGTGGCTGGATGGAAGACAGCATATTGGGCTTGCCATGCCCCTAGGCCACCGTTTTTAACCGTACTTCAGGTTGTCCCTTCACTCTTCCCCAGGGATCTCCTTTGGAATTCCTCTTTTGGTGGGACACCTGAGGCAACAAACCTGA
>NW_026744309.1:583-1542 GCF_022355385.1 Mustela nigripes
CCCAATTTTTAACCATAGAGCGGGTTGTCCCAACTCCATTCCCCAGGGCTCTGCATTAGAATTCCTCTTTTGGAGGGACCTCTGAGGTAACAAACCTGAAAGGAGTCCTCCCATCCCACAGATTGATGAAAAACAATTGGGATCAGGCCAAATCCACAGAGAGCAAGATTCGTCCATGGCCCATGAGGCCTCCCCAACATTCCACGGCCATCGCTGATACAAAATCCAGAGACAAAAGCCTGAGCACTTGCTTCAAACTCACTCATTCTTCATATCCTGAAGAGTTCTTCAGATAAGAACCTACACGGCACTCGAAGGTACCCAAAATATATAGTCTAACCTGGACACTAATGCACTGTCTGACAACCTGAGCCCGGACCTCGTGACCAAAACCCAGACAGCTAAGTGCACACTGAGCACATCAGACCCGCCATGGCCTTAGGTCATCATCTCTTTCCTAACTCAGTTTTCAGGCTTCAGAACCTAGACCTTATCTCCAATCACTGCCAAGGGGTGACTGTGATGCAGATATCAGAACCTATTCTTACCCATGGCAAGAAACCTTGTGGTTGGCATGCTGTCAAACGTTCAGTGAAGGAGAAACCAGCATTCATCCTGAGGTCCCGCCCATTCTTGAGTGTGATGAGGGCATAAACATGCATTGGGCTTGCCATGCCCTTAGGCCCCAATTTTTAACCATATTTCGGGTGTCCCTTCAGTATTCCCCAGGGCTCTGCTTTGGAATTCCTCTTTGCTGGGACACCTGAGGTAACAAACATGAAAGGAGTACTCCCATCCCACAGATTGACGAAAAGCATTGGGTCGGGCCAAATCCACAGAGAGCAAGATTCGTCCATGTCCCATGAGGCCTCCCCAACATAACACGGCCATCGCTGATAAAAAATCCAGAGACAAAAGCCGGAGCATGCGCCTCACACTCGCTCATTCTTCATATCCTG
>NW_026744309.1:1642-2996 GCF_022355385.1 Mustela nigripes
GCCCGGACCTCGTGACCAACACCCAGACAGCTGACCGCACACTGAGCACATCAGACCCGCCATGGCCTTAGGTCATCATCTCTTCCCTACCTCAGTTTTCAGGCTTCAGAACCTAGACCTTATCTCCAATGACTGCCCAGCGGTGACTGTGATGCAAAAATCAGACCTCTTCCTTACCCATGGCAAGAAACCCTGTGGTTGGCATGTTGTCCAACGTTCAGTGTAGGTGAAACCGCATTCACCCTGAGGCCCCGCCCATTCTTGAGAGTGACGAGGGCAAAAACACGCATTGTGACCCTCAGCCTGAGTCCTGTCCTCTAGTACGTCCTCTCAATGGCTGGACCATTAGATGTCATAATAAGCTTGACATGGTCTAGGCCCCAATTTATCGCCAGATTTCTGGTTGTCCAGTTGCCTCTCCCCAGGGCTCTACTCTGGAATCCCTCATTTGGTGGGACACCTGAGGTTGAAAAACAAAACAAAACAAATCAACAAAAACAGAACAAAGGACTTCTTCCATCCCACAGGATGACCCCAAACTCTTTGGACGGGGACAACGCCCAGAGCGTAAGACTCGTCCATTTCCCATGAAGTCACCAGAAATTTCACGACCATGAGTGACACGATATCCAGAGACAAAAACGTGAGCAAGAGCCTCACACTCGCCCTTTTTTCATATCCCGAAGAGTTCTCCTCATGGTCTGTAGTTCAGTCTTGCCATACCTATGACCCGAAACATACCCGAGTTTGTGTGTTCAGACAACTGTCCAAACAGCCCTGGCCTACACACCCTACAGTCTCAGGCCCCTGGAGCCAAACCTGACGACTGTGCTTGCCCTCTCCAAGGGAATTGTATGTGCCCATTCCAATGGCCACAACCCTACTAATAGGATAAACCTCTAAAGTCCTAGAGGCCATCCCAATATTTGGGGCTTCCCAGGACAAACAGGGGCATACTGGGCCCATCTGAGCACGTACCTGCACTCACACCCGTAGACTGATGTCCCCAGAGGTAAAAAGGAACGTACAGGCCCCTAGGCACCTATCGGATCCATTGCTTTGTTTTCCAGGTATCTCTCCTCAGAGGCCTGGATTTCAATAACAGCATATGGATGTTTCTTGACTCACCCATCAGAACAAATCTCATCTACACATGGGAAACTTGCACGATGGAGCTGTGTGAAAGCCTCTCTTTAGGAGAACCCTTCAGGGCCCCAGATCCACCACTTCATTCCAAGCTCTCCATAGACACGAAATCATATTAGGACACATCCACAGGAGAGTCCATTTCAACTCAGCCTCCTTGATTGTTCCCCCAGATCCAGCAGATCTAACCCGTCTTGTTGCTTGGAGA
>NW_026744310.1:0-2995 GCF_022355385.1 Mustela nigripes
TTTTTTTTTTTTTTTTTTTTTTTTTTTTTTTTTTTTTTTTTGGTTGGCTTTCTTGGGGAGGGGCCTACTGCTACTGCGTGGTTTTTCAGGCAGTGTTCCCTGAGTTAAGTCCTCCTGCCTGCCCCCATCAATGGGGTGGGATCTGAGGAAACCGGTTTTTCAGGTTTTTGTTCTCTGGAGGTTTCTTTCTTTCTTTCTAAGTTTGTTTTCTCTCGCCTTGGCAGCTTTTGATGGTTTTTGGAGGTTTAGAGGAAAGCAAACTGCCCCCAGACCTCCCTCTCAGAGAGAAGCCTCAGTCTCTTCCCCTCTGGGTGCTCCAGAGCACATAAATTCCCCCTTGACCTCTGGCAGAGCACGTTCCAAGTCATGGTCCCTGGGGTCACAGGAATTCCCGCTTGTATCCAAAACCACAGTAGCCACGGCTCTCTGGGCAGCTCCAGGCCACCAGAGAGGTTCCAAGCAGTGATAGCGTGCTAAGATTTTCCTCCTGGCCCAGGCTGGGGGTTGCTCAGACTCTCCGGGTTCAAGAGAGCGCCAGATGGTGCCTGTATGCACCTCTCTCAAGGAGGGGTGTGGGTCATGACTCAGACTCCGGTAGCAAGCCGCATGCATGGAGAATGCAAAAAACTGTGTTTCTGCTGGCTGGTGAGACTCCCTGTCCCTTATGGGAGCCAGAACTCAGATGCTCTCAGGCACACTGGCAACTCAGGGACCAAGACTTGGCTTCTTCGCCACACTCTCTCTGGCTCAGCACCAGGGGTGATTGTCCTGGGTCTGGGGACTTAAGCCCCTGTCCCTAACCGCCCCAATTCCCACAATTTCCCTCCACGATCCTTTGCTCTTTTTGAGTGCTTTCAACCAGACTCCAAGTTAATACTGGTCCCCAATCGCAGGGCACTCTCGTATTAGGTTATTACTTTCCAATGGGTCGCTTCTGGTGGCTCCCTCCCCCTTCTGTTTATCTTCCCTTATCAGTCCAACATTCCCACTTCACTTTACCTGCCCACTGGCGTCTTCTGCCCCCATAGAGATCCAGAAGTGCATAATTCTAATCTAAGGCTCATTTCATGGGTGATCAGAGTTTTTTGGTAGGTAGCTCACTTTAGGGGACAGGTTGAAATGTGCCTCCTCCTACTTCCCCACCATCTTGTCCCCCTCCATAGATACAACTTTTTGTTGTTGTTGTTCTCACTAGTCTTGTTCTTTTTAATTTTCTTTAATTACCTACCATTACAACTAGAGGTTTAATACAACATATTCCATAATAAACTTTTAATTTTAACTTTTTTATACATAAACCTGTTTTTCTTTTTCCTTTCTATTTTTCTTTTTTTAAATATACATATAAATATAAGCTTCAAGGTAATCTTCTTTCCTTAATAAATACTACCACTATATATAAACAAGTTTTAATCTACCTTTATCTCTGTAAAGTTGACTCCTTTGACAAAAATAACAAGATACATCCAGGAAGAATCAAAATAACCATCCTTGACCACATCAAGGATTTATGCAAACCTTCCCATCTTTTTCTTCTGTCAGTGTTTCTGTGTATTTGTTTTCCTCTAGTATTATATAAATCTTACCCTTGGGGTTCCTTTTGGCTGGGTTCCTTTTTATTTTCTTGTCATTTACTTTAGTTTTGTTTGTTTGTTTGTCCGTTTTTGTTTGTATACCTTATAAATCTTACTTTCTGGGCTCATTCTGGCTGAATCTTCTCTTATCCCTCTATCTCTCTTTTTCTCTTTTTTCCTTATTTTGGTGGTGACTTTTGATTGCTGCAAAGCATTCCAGGGTGCACATTGACTGGATCATAGCTGATATATTCAGCTCTCCATCCCATCAACCACCTCTCACCAAAATGACTACGAGAAGGAACATCCAACAGAGGAAAAATTCAGAGACTTCCTCTCCATCAGGACTATTGGATATGTACATAAAGTCCATGTCAGAAAGTGAGTTCAGGATATCAGTTATCCAGGCAATGGCTAGGTTGGAGAAAACCATTAGTGGCAACATAGAATCTCTAAGCAAGAAGTGAGACATGATCAGGCAGAACTTAAAAATACTATAATGAGATCCAATCTAGTCTAAATACTCTAATGGCTAGGGTAACCAAGGCAGAAGATAGAATTAGTGACCTAGAGGACAAAGTGATAGAGAAAAAAAGATCAGAAGGAGGCATGGAAGAAACAGCTTAGAAGCCATGGAAACAGAATTAGGCAATGAATGATGTCATGAACCATTTCAACATCAGAATTATTGGGATCCCAGAGAGGGTAGAGAAAGAGAGAATACTAGAAGATAGAGTTGAACAAATTCTCCATCAGAACAACATCAGATCTGTCCACAGAAACCTGAAAAACCATAAAGGGATGGAAAGACATATTCAGGGGACTAACAGGGATGAACATGCAGCAAAGAATACTTTATTTGCCAATGCTCGCATTCAGAATGGATGGAGAGATAATGAACTTCCGAGACCAGGGAGGTTTAGGAATTTTGTGACCGGGGGGGGGGGGGGAGTCAAGATGGCGGAGAAGTAGCAGGCTGAGACTACTTCAGCTAGCAGGAGATCAGCTAGATAGCTTATCTAAAGATTGCAAACACCTGCACATCCATCAGCAGATTAAAGAGAAGAGGAACAGCAATTCTAGAAACAGAAAAACAACCACTTTCTGAAAGGTAGGACTGGCGGAGAAGAGAATCCAAAGCCACGGGAAGATAGACCCCGGGGAGAGGGGTGGGCTCCCGGCAAGTGGCAGAGCAACGGAGCACAAAATCAGGACTTTTAAAAGTCTGTTCCACTGAGGGACATCACTCCAGAGGCTAAACCGGGGCGAAGCCCACGCAGAGTCAGCATGGCCTCAGGTACCCCAGGGTCACAGAAGGATCGGGGGTGTCTGAGTGTCACAGAGCTTACAGGTATTGGAACAGGAAAGCCGGCTACAGAGACAGAGCCCACAGTAAGCTCACAGCTCGGTGTTACCTTGAA
>NW_026744311.1:0-2995 GCF_022355385.1 Mustela nigripes
TGCAGTGAGGTCCCCGCCGAGGACCCGTCTGGGGCGGGGACGGCCCAGGAAGCCCGCAGGAGAAGCCCGAGGAGAGGCCCCGGAGGGCCAAGGAGGGCAGGCCACCCACGGCCCAGCTCCGGGGAGCAGAGCCCAGGCGCGCACCTTCATGAACTCGTCCTTATCGAAGCAGAGCGTGTCCGGCCCCTTGGGCAGGTTCATCCTACTTCTCTCCATCCCGCCGGCCGCCGCCTCTCAGCACCAACACTCCAGCGAGAAGGAAAGGTATAGGAGGCTGCGCTCCCCAACGCTATGGGTGAAGCCACGGGGTTTCCACCGCACAGAAGGCACCGCTTCCTCCAACATGGCAGCGCCCGCGCAGGGGCCAATGAAAGAGGACTCCGCAGGCCCGCCTCCGCCTGCCTCAGCCAAGAGAGGCGCCCGGACCGCTGCCGCCGAGCCAGCAGGTGATCCTGCCCCGTGTGGCGGAGGGCGACACTACAACCCCGCGTACGTTTCTGCGGGACAGCCCCGTCGCCTGTGCGGCGGGGTGAGCGGGACAGGGGAGGGCGGGGAGGGTCAGGGGCGCTCCCTCCCCACCTCGCCGTTTCCCTCGGAAAATCGGCCTGCGAGCCTCTTCCAGGACCTTCTCCCGAGATTGTCCGGCGGGAAGCATAGCTGTGGCGGGATGCTGGCCCTTTACTTCTGCGGCCGGTTGTCCAGAGTGGGGGGCGCATCCCGGTGTCAGGCCTCCGGTCCCCGGGCGCCGCCGCTGCAGCCGCCTGGGCGCGGAGGCCTCTGTGGGAACCCGGCTTCCGCCCTTAGCCCCGGCACCCACCCGCGAGCGTGGCTTCTCCCCCGCTGAACTTGGCTCCAGCGATCTGTAGGGAGGAAGGTGGTCAGCTGGCAGCCTCGGGTCGTCTGGGCAGCTCCCAGCTCCACTTCGGCTCAGCTGCGGGGCGGCCACAAGTTTGGGTTCTCAGAGCTCTTAAAGAATCACCTCGCTACGGGCCGACATTAGATGTGCGAGCATGTTTATGTCCAGTCCACTCTAGAATGGGCGGAATCGTGTGTTTGTGGCTAGCGTTGGTTCGATCGCCACACCTGTCCCCAATTTCCGAGACCCCCTCCTCCTCCTGCCATCCACCCCATATTTATTTTGAGGTTTTTCTGTCCTCTTCCCTTGCTCTTTCTCCCACTGTCCTCCCCTTTAGTGGGAATGTCATGGTCAAATGACATTCTCTTTTTTTCTCCATGAGACTCTGACAGCTCAAACCACAGATCTCATGGGCGCCCTTCAGGCTGCAGCTTAGCTGTAATAGCCCAGGCCTGGGCTGCCCCTCCCAATGCTGTGATCTCACAGAGATAGCACAAGCAGTCCTTAGAAAGGGGTGGGACACAGCAAGACAAGGGCTTACAGTGAGTCTTGCATTCGAGTCACTCCAAACGGGAAACTGGTCACTTTTTTTTTAGGACGTGAGTACAGGGACGCCTGGGTGGCTCACTTGGTTAAGCAGCTGCCTTCGGCTCATGTCATGATACCAGCGTCCTTGGATCGAGTCCCACATCGGGCTCCTTGCTCAGCAGGGAGCCTGTTTCTTCCTCTGCCTCTGCCTGCCATTCTGTCTGCCTGTGCTCGCTCTCTCCCCCCCTCTCTCTCTGATAAATAAATTAAAAAGAATCTTTAAAACGTGAGTACAGAATCTGAAACAATACATTCCCTAGCAGTGGGCCTGGCAAGGCCTTGTTGAGGAAAACATTCCCAGTCAATATCCAGAGACTATGACAGGTAGGATGAGAGCTGGAATCTTATTTGGAGAATCAGAATAAATTGCCAGGGGAGCAACTATGAAAGTGCATTCTATGCCCTGTTGTGGTCATTTGGATATAGGGAATGAAAGCCTCATTATTTGGTCTTTGTTTGTTTACACTTATTATGAAAATTCTCAAGCATACACCAAAGTGTGTAGAGCAGAAGGATCGCAGCCCTTCCCAGTACTTATCACTCTGCTTCCCCAACTGTTTCATAGGCCCTCCTCCTTCAACTGCCCCCGAAGTGCCTGTATTTTTGTTTTTGGGTGAGGGGGGAGGTCTGGAATATATTTTAAAGTAAATCCCAAACATCACATCATTCCCTGCTCCCCAAATACCTTGGTTTACACATCAAAGAAGGAGGAGGAAGAGGTGGAGGAGGGGAAGACTGAGAAGGAGGAGGGATGAAGAAGAGAGATTTCTGCACAGGCCCACTATGTCAGAATCAATAGTTCTAATAAGCTATTCCGATTGGCTCTGAGAGGCATGACTTTTAGCCCAGGGCCACAGTGCTAATAAGCAACAAGGGCAAATTCAGGCAGCACAAACAGCAAGGCCCACACTCATCACCAAGGCACCGAGAGGGGGGGCAAGGGTGCCAGACCGACGGAACAAAGTTGTCTGGGAACCCCACCTGCCCTAGAAGTCCAGATGAGCGAGTAGTTGAACTGTTTTTTACCGTCATTGTCATTCCTTTCTGAAATTATTGCCGGCCTTTGGTAAAGACATGAACCTGAGCTTGTGCAGCCTGGGGTACTGATCTTGGGGTTGCTGAAGAGAGTAGGTGCCAACAAAGAATGAAAATCCCTGCTGCCTGTTTTCCTTCCGAGAGTCAGGAGGGAACAGTCAAGACCCCATACAGTGCACTGCCACTTGGAGCCCTGGCTGTGGCAGTGGCGTGGCCCACCAAAGCCAAGAGCAACAGGCAAGACCCCAGACCCCAAATGCTAATGGAACACCCTGGGGAAGACGAAGGAAAGGCAGAGAGTCAGCGGAAACCTTCCCAAAGGACATTTCCCTCAGTTTCATCTGGGAGCTGACATTCAGCTGGTACACACACCCCTTCAGCCACACAAAGTTTGGTGACTAGCCTCTGGCCAGAACCTGCTGTATGTCTCTGAGCCCTTCCCAAGATCCCTACCATGGCCTCGCGATCCAGGCACTGGGCGTGTAACACTTGACTCTGCAGGGGTCCCCGGGCCAG
>NW_026744312.1:0-1977 GCF_022355385.1 Mustela nigripes
ATTTTATTTATTTATTTGACAGAGAGATCACAGGTAGGTAGAGAGGCTGGCAGAGAGAGAGAGAGAGAGAGAGAGAGAGAGAGAAGCAGGCTCTCCGCCAAGCAGAGAGCCCGATGCGGGACTCGATCCCAGGACCCTGAGATCATGACCTGAGCCGAAGGCAGCGGCTTAACCCACTGAGCCACCCAGGCGCCCCCTTCCATGTGTTTTAATAGATGTTTTTCTACTTTAACCTTTTATATTATAAAACTAATTGATGCTCATAAAAGTTCAAAGAGGAAAAATTATATAAAAATTATTTAAGGGGCATCTGGGTGGCTCAGTGGGTTGAGCTGCTGCCTTCGGCTCAGGTCATGATCTCAGGGTCCTGGGATCGAGTCCCGCATCGGGCTCTCTGCTCAGCAGGGAGCATGCTTCCTCCTCTCTCTGCCTGCCTCTCTGCCTACTTGTGATCTCTCTCTGTCAAATAAATAAATAAAATCTTAATACAAAAACAAAAACACCTGTTAAAAAAAATTATTTAAAATAAAAATCACTACTCCCACTTGCTTTCTGACTTCTATCCTCAGAGGTAATTGTGATTAACATAGTAGTAAGTCTCCTTGCAATCACTTTTTATGCACACACAAAAACATGTGAGATATATATATATATACGTATATATATACATAAATATGTACACTTTCTCCATATATTTTTCTTTTCTCCTCAAATGAAATCATACTTTACCTACTATTTTGAAAAGTTTCTTTTTCTCCACAAACCTGTGTGTCCTGTGTGAATATGTCTTAGGGAAAGTTCCTAGGAATGGAACCAAACAAAAGGTTTTATGTTTCAATAGATAATGTTTAAACTGGTGTCTTATTTTTATTTTATTTATTTATTTATTTTCTTTAAACTGGTGTCTTAATGGAATGAATATTTTATAGTCCCAATAAAAGAGTATGAAATTATTTTTTCCTACACAGTCATCAACCCTGGATATTATCAAACAAATTTGTTTACAGTCAAATCTAGATAAAAAATGGTAGATTCCATTTACATTAAAATTATTAATAAAGTTTTTATTATAAAATTTATTTTTAAAATAGTTTATTTATCTGAGAGAGAGAGAGCATGCACCAGAATGAGGGAGAGGTAGACGGAGAAGGAGAAGCAGGCTCCCCGCTGAGCAGGGAGACCTATATGGGGCTTCTCCCTCTCCCTTTGTTCCTCCCTGCCCTGCTCTTTCTCTCTCTCAAATAAATAAATAAAATCCTCCTTTTTAAAAGATATTATTTATTTATTTGAGAGAGAGAAGGAAATAGTAAGAGAGAGCATGAGTTCATGGCCTGAGCCTAAGGCAGATGCTTAACCAACTGAGCCACCCAGGCGTTCCATTGATACAAATTTTTAATTCCATCTTTTATTTGCAATATTCTTTCTTTTCTTCTTTTCTTTTTCTTTCTTTTTTTTTAGATTTTATTTAATTGATAGGGACACAGTAAGAGAGGGAACACAAGCAGCGTAAGTAGGAGAGGGAGAAGCAGGCTTCCTGCAGAGCAGGGAGCCTGATGCAGGGTTCAATCCCAGGACCCTGGGATCATGACCTGAGCTGAAGGCAGACACTTAACGACTAAGCCACCCAGGTGCCCTCCTCCTTTTTAAAGATTCTATTTATTAGCTTGAGAGAGAGACAGAGAGAATGAGCTGGGTGCAGGGGAGAAGGAGAAGCAGACTCCCCACAGAGCAAGGAGCCCAATGTGGAGCTTGATTCCAGGACCCCGAGATCATGACCCAAGCCGAAGGCAGATGCCCAACTGTCTGAGCCACCTGCAATATTCTTTTTTTTTTTTTTTCGTCAGAGAGAGAGGGAGAGAGGGCGAGCACAGGCGGACAGAATGGCAGGCAGAGGCAGAGGGAGAAGCAGGCTCCCTGCCGAGCAAGGAGCCCGATGTGGGACTCGATCCCAGGATGCTGGGATCATGACCTGAGCCA
>NW_026744312.1:2077-2995 GCF_022355385.1 Mustela nigripes
CATGACCTGAGCAGAAGGCAGCTGCTTAACCAACTGAGCCACCCAGACGTCCCTGCAATATCCTTTTAAAGTAATATTTATGACATGCCCAAAAGAGAAAAATGTTTATAAATTTTCTCTTTTGACATTATATCAGTGTAGAAGTTAATAGGAATACTTTTATTTTTTATTTTTTTTTTTAAAGATTTTATTTATTTATTTGACAGAGAGAAATTACAAGTACACTGAGAGGCAGGCAGAGAGAGAGAGGAAGGGAAGCAGGCTCCCTGCTGAGCAGAGAGCCCGATGCGGGACTCGATCCCAGGACCCTGAGATCATGACCTGAGCCGAAGGCAGCGGCTTAACCCACTGAGCCACCCAGGCGCCCCAGGAATACTTTTATTTTTAAGATTTTATTTACTCGACAGAGAGAGACCTAGCTAGGGAGGGAACACAGGAGGAGGGGTTGCGGAAGAGGGAGAAGCAGGCTTCCCAGTGTGGAGCAGGGAGTCCGATGCAGAGCTCAATTCCAGGACCCTGGGATCATGACCTGAGCTAAGGCAGATGCTTAAGGACTGAGCCACCCAGGGGCCCCACTGGATACTTGTGATGAGCACTGGGTGTGGCATGTAAATGATAAATCACAAAATTCTACTACTGAAACTAATATAACACTATTAGCTAATATAACACTGTTAGCTAACTGGAATTTAAATAAAAACTTAAAAAAGAAAAAAGTTCATAAGAATGTTTTGTTTATGTTCAGTTTTCCAAATCAAGAATTTGAATAAAAATTAATTAATTAATACCTGAAACTCATTCTAGCATAACTGGCCAATGTTCTGATTTGAAGAAATGAGAGGGGGCACTTGGGTGGCTTAGTCATTAAGTGTCTGCCTTCAGCTCAGGTCATGATCCCAGGGTCCTGGGATGGAGCCC
>NW_026744313.1:0-2994 GCF_022355385.1 Mustela nigripes
ACAGTACAGTATAGTGTTTATTTTTTATATGCACTGGGAAACATAATTTTTTATATGCACTGGGAAACCAAAAAAAAAAAAAATAATAATTTGACTTAGTTTATTGAGATAATCACTTTATTGAGGTGGTCTGGAACAAAACCCACAAGACCTCTGAAGTTTATCTCTACTGTACTATATACATAAAAGTTGCTAAGAGAGTAGATCTTAAAATTCCTTACGATACATGCATAAAAAACAGTGGCAACTATATGAGATAGTAGATGTATTAACATTTTTATGTAGGTTATATTGCAATACAGATGTATACCGATTTATCAAATTGTACAAAATTTACACAATGTTAAAAGTTTGCAATGTTATAAGAAATAATTTCTTAAATTTACAAATTATAATATGTTGATTATTTTTCAATAAAGCTCGAAAAAACTTTTTGTAGAATTAATCTATTTTTCAAAAAAGGAAGTAAGGAAGTAGAAACTGCAACTAACTCTGAAATAATAGAATATAAAATCCATTTTAGTTATATACGCTGTGACAAAAACTATTACTTTGTTTACAATGAAGGAATACTTATGAAGCATGAAGGATGGCCTATAAATAAGGCTGAAAGAGCTCAGTTTTAAGGTTTAAATTTAAAATCTTCTTTTGAAATACTAAACTGACCACCCAGTTTTCCAAACATAAATGTCTTTACTGCATGAATTTATTTCATACAACTCTATAATCTAGTTTCATAAGAAAGCAGCATGCAAATTTTGGATAAGACAGACTTGCTTAAGTTTCTTTATGTTGAACAGTAAAGGATACTTCCCTAAAAATAAATAGAAGAAAAATCAGCATATTTATTATGATAATTATTATTCATAATAAGATTCATATTGAATTAGGGAATACATATCCTCAGAGGGGGTAAAGTAAAATGAAGCTTATTTTGGTAAATGTGTCTATGAATAGTCAATACAATGCCTCAATATAAATGAATATTACCATTTTGAACAACTTAATTACTATTATTAGAATTATTATAAGTATAAAAATAGCTATCATTTTAGCATGGAATATGAGACTCTCATGCTCCATGCTTCATTACATCCACACAACAACTCTGCATAATAAGTATTATCATCACCATTTCATGGGTGAAAAAACTGAGGCTATCACATTTAGATAACTGGTTTATGATTACATGGCTAGTAAAGATGCATCACACTAATTTAGGCTTTATGATTTCAGAATTGTACTCTTTCTACTGCACATTCTATTACTCTGTAAATACTTGGCTTGTTTTCATTTAGTTCTTTAATTTTATTCATGTGGTGATGGCTTAAAGCTTCATTTAAAGGAAGCTTAAAAAATTCATTTAACCAAAAGCTCCCAAGAATTAAAAATGTCATGGATCTAATGTAGACATGGATATCCTTACTTAATGGGTAACTATATATTTTCCACTCTAGTGAGATAACAATCAGAGTATTTTTCTAAATTTTAGTCTCTGAGTGTTAAAAAGGACTTTGTTAAAATAGAAATATTTAGACAAAGGTGATCAAAAGTCTAGATCAGGCCACCTTAAGATAAATATTAGGAAACTGAGGAAACAAATGGAGATTTGAACACTGAGCTATGATATAATGAATGGTTTAAAGTATTTAGTAGAGTATAGAAAAGCCCTTTAAAGCCTAGTCTTAGCCTAGCATTGCAGCTTCTGGGATACCTGTCTATCTATCATCTATCTATCTATCATCTATCTACCTATCTATCTAGATATAAATTTGAAAACTTTTTTAACTTAAAGATTTTTTGAAATAGAACATAATCAGCACCATAGAAGATCTGCTTATGATAACAACCTAGCCCCTCCTCCAAGTTAGTTAATATTTAATGTATAAAGTAGTCAGCCAGTGCAAATATACCACTACTGATCTGCCGTTATTAATGAAATAACTATAATCATCTGTTTGCATATCCTGGTGAAAATATTTATTCAGTTCCATGTTGTATTTCTAGGAATGGACCAAATTTTGTTTTTTATTTTTAAGTTTTCTAAATATTGTCCAACTTACCTCAAATGGTTTTATTATGGGCACTGTCATTCTTTCACATTCTTGCAAGACATTTTTACTGTTGCCCAATATGGTAAGTGTGTAATAGTATGCCATTTTAGGTTTTAATTTATATTTAATTTAATTTAATTTAATAATTCCAGATTCATAATAAAGATAAACAGTTTTTATATATGAGTGGCCGTTTGGATTACCCTTTCTGTAAAGTACATGCTCAAATCTTTTGATATCTTAACATTGTGTCATACTGACTTCTTTAATAGTAGATTTTCTGAATGAACTTTTAGCTGTGTAGGTCTTCTCTATTTTATTTTGAACTTGTTTTCATTTCAAAATCTTTATATTTATTTTTATAATCTGCTTTTATTTTGCTTTGTCTATTATCTATCTATCTATCTATCTATCTATCATTTGCAAGCAAGAGAGAGCGAGCGAGTGAGAGTGCAGGGAGGGATAGAAAAAGAAGGGAAAAGAATCTTAAGCAGGCTCCAGGCTCAGCACAGAGCCCAACTCTGGGCTCTATTTCACAACCCTGACATCATGACCTGAGCCAAAATGAAAGAAGTAAAATAAAATTAAGGTGTTAAAAAAAAAGAAAAAAGAATTGGAGGTTTAATTAAGTGAGCCACCCAGGCACCCCTGTGGTATCTTCAATTAGCTTTCATATCTTTAAAGTTCTAGAGTATCCATTTGGTTCATTTATAAAATCTTTCTCAATATCATTTTTAGTTTCAGTTTTTTGTTCAATTTGCTGCCCCTCTCATTTATTTGAGCAGAGTAATCAAGCCATTTTACAATCTTTATTGATCATTTTAATATCATAGTTAATCCCATTTTGTCTATCAAATCTTGTTAATGGTTTTTCTTAGTGTGCTTTGTTACAGTTTGCTATGTTCAAGACATTATATTTGAAACTCTTATTGAGTAGGGA
>NW_026744314.1:0-2994 GCF_022355385.1 Mustela nigripes
TTGCTTGGAGACAATTGTAATGTGAGGTGCGCTACCAAGCTATCCATCCTAAGAACCCTGCTCGGAATCATTGTCCTGGAGCCAACCAACAGGACTCAATTGTCCTGTAGAATCTTTGCAGTTGGGAGCTTCTCAGAACTCCCACCGTGGGAAAACCCCCATGGCCTCGCGATCCACCCGCCCTTCAAGAAGGGGCCATCAGGGACAGAATGTCCAACCAGAGCGATCGTCAGATCCTCGCCCTGACTTCAGATGCACGAGATCTCGATTCAGGTCTGTAGATTCTGCCTGCCATATCCTCACCCAGAAACCTAGGCCTAGCTTGGGTTCTCAGACTTCCGTCCTCAGTGTACTGGCCCACAAGCCCTCCAGTTTGGCAATCCAGAACTACAATGCAGCACTCTGCCTGCCCTCCAGAAGAAAAACATTGCCCTCTGGGGCTACCCTGAAACCCCCAATGAGGATCAACTTGCACAGTATTCCTCTGTACCTGAAATATATAGGCTGGCCTGGGCACTAATGCCCTTTCTGACACAGCTTGATCCTGGACCTCCTGGCCCCACCCAGACAGCTGGCCTCACACTGAATTCATCGGACCCGTCATGGCCTTAGGTCGTCATCTCATGTCATCCTCGGTTTTCAGGCTTCAGAACATAGACCTTACTTCCAATCATGGCCCGGGTTTGAAAATGATGCAGAAATCAGAATTCATTCCCCATGGCAAGAAACCTTGTGGTTGGCATGTTGTCCAAGGTTCAGTGCACTTGAAACCAGTCTGGAAATGAGGCTCCGCCCATGCTTGCGGGCCACATTGGTCACAAACACACATTGTGACCCTCAGCCTGAGCCCAGTCCTCATGTAAGGCCTCACAGTGGCGGGATGGAGAGACAGCATATTGGGCTTGCCATGCCCCTAGGCCTCAATTTTTAACCATAGTTCGGGTTGTCCCTTCACTCTTCCCCAGGGCTCTGCTTTGGAATTCCTCTTTTGTTGGGACACCTGTGGTAACTAACCTGAAAGGAGTCCTCCCATTCCACAGATTGACGGAAAACAATTGGGATCTGGCCAAGTCCACAGAGAACAAGTTTCGTCCATTGCCCATGAGGCATCCCCAAAATTCTACGGCCATCGCTGATACAAAATCAAGAGACAAAAGCCTGATCGTGCGCATCAGACTCGCTCATTCTTCATATCCTGAGGAGTTCTTCAGATAAGTACCTACACGGCATTCGAATGCATCCAAAATATATAGTCTAACCTGGGCACTAATGCACTGTCTGACAACCTGAGCCTGGTATTCGTGAACAACACCCAGACAGCTGACTGCACACTGAGCAAATCAGACCCGCCATGGCCTTAGGTCATCATCTCTTCCCTACCACAGTTTTCAGGCTTCAGAACCTAGACCTTATCTCCAATCACTGCCCAGGAGTGACTGTGATGCAGAAATCAGAATTCTTCCTTACCCATGGAAAGGAACCATGTGGTTGGCAGGTTGTCCAACGTTCAGTGTAGGAGAAACCAGCATTCACCCTGAGGCCCCGTCCATTCATGAGTGCGACGAGGGCATAAACACACATTGTGACCCTCAGCGTGAGTCCTGTCCTCTAGTACATCCTCTCAGGGGCTGGACCATTAGATGTCATAATGGGCTTGACATGTCCCTACGACCCAATTTTTAACCAGATTTGTGGTTGTCCAGTCGCCCCTCCCTGGGCTCTACTCGAGAATCCCTCATTTGGTGGGACACCTGAGGTTGAGAAACAAAACAAAACAAATTAACAACAACAGATCAACGACTTCTTCCATCCCATAGAATGACCCCAAACTCTTTGGACGGGGCCAAACCCCCAGAGAGTAAGACTCGTCTATTTCCCATGAAGTCACCCGGAAATTTCACGATCATGAGTGACAGGATATCCAGAGACAAAAACTTGAGCAAGAGCCTCACATTCGCCCTTTTTTCATATCCTGAAGAGTTCTCCTCATGGTCTGTAGCTCAGTCCTGCCATACTTATGACCCGAAACATAAGCCGAGTTTGTGTTTTCAGACAACGGTCCAAACAGCCCTGTCCTACACACCCTGCAGGCTCAGGCCCCTGGAGCCAAACATGACGACTGTGCTTGACCTCTCCAAGGGAATTGTATCTGCCCATTCCAATGGCCACAACCCTACTAAAAGGTTAAACCTCCAAAGTCCCTGAGGCCATCCCAATATTTGTGGCTTCCCAGGACAAACAGGGGCAATCTGTGCCCATCTGTGCACCTCCTGTCACTCAGATCCGAAGACTGATGTACTGTCTGAAGGGCCCATCAGAGACAGAATATCCAACCTGAGCGATCATCTGATCCTCACCCTGACTTCAGATGCATGAGATCTCGATTCAGGTCTGTAGATTGTGCCTGACATATCCTCACCCAGACACCTAGGCCTAACTTGGGATCTCAGACTTCCGTCCTCAGACTACTGGCCCACATGCCCTCCAGTTTGGCAATCCAGAACTACAATGCAGCACTCTGCCTGCCCTCCAGAAGGCAAACATTGCCCTCTGGGGCTACCCAGGAATACCAAATGAGGATCAACAGGGCACGCAATTCGGCTGAACACTAAATATATAGGCTGACCTGGGCACTAATACCCTTTCTGACACAGCTTGATCCTGGACCTCCTGGCCCCACCCAGAGAGCTGGCCGCACACAGAGCACATCGGACACGTCATGGTCTTAGGTCGTCCTCTCTTCTCAACCTCGGTTTTCATGCTTCAGAACCTAGACCTTATCTCCAATCACGGCACGGGTTTGAAAATGATGCAGAAATCAGAACTCTTTCCCCATGGCAAGAAACCTTGTGGTTGGCATGTTGTCCAACTTTTAGTGTCGTTGAAACCACTGTGGCCCATGAGGCCCCGCCCATGCTTGCGGGCCACATTGGTCACAAACACACATTGTGACCCTCAGCCTGAGCCCAGTCCTCAGGTAAGGCCTCTCAGTGG
>NW_026744315.1:0-2994 GCF_022355385.1 Mustela nigripes
TGAAAAACCCACAGTGTATACCATCCTCAAAAGGTAAAAGCTGACAGTCTTTGCTTTGAAATAAGGAACATGACAAGGATGCCCACTAAACCACTCTAGTTCAACATAGGCTGTGAAGTCTGGCAACAGCCATCAGACACAAAGAGAAATAAAAGTTATCCAAATTAGCAACGAAGAAGCCAAACTCTCTCTCCTTACAGATGACATACTTGATATGGAAAACGCAAAAGACTCTGAGCCCAAAATAACAGAACTCATACAGCAAATAAATAATGTGGCAGGATACAAAATCATGGTAGAGAAATCAGTGGCTTTCTTCTACATTATAAATGAAAATCCAGAAAAGGAAATTAGAGAATCAATTCCATTTACTACAGCACCCAAAACCTAAGATAATTGGGAATAAACCAAACAAAGAGTTAAAGGATTTGTACTCGACAAGCTAGAGAACACTAATGAAAAAATGCAAGAAAACACCCAAATAGGGATTCCAGAGACAGGTTCTGGGTCTGGATGCCTTGAAAACATGAACAACGCTGAGGATTTGGCCTTAGGGATGTGGAAGTCCCACTCTGTGGGCTCCTGATCCAGCTACTGCGGGGTTCTGTTTGAAAGCAAGCTCACGCTGCCTGTTTGTATCCAGGGAGTCTTCCATGTGTGAACATGGTCTCGTGGGCCATGCAGCTGGTTGCCACTCAGAGAGTTGGGAAGGAAGAGTACTCTTGTGTGTCAGGTTCACCCATAGTCATGGATTAAGCTACGGTCTGGGAAAGAAGGCTGAATATCCAGGTTGAGTAGAGATGTTGGTTTCAGGCCACAGGAAGTCACACCTTCAGAAATGGGGCCCATCTCTGGGTGGCTGACTGGAGGTCGTGGCTCAGTCTGTGTCAGACAGAGCCTTGTGTCCAGGGAAACCTAAGGACGGAAGTCTGAGAACACAGCTAGGCTTAGGTTTCTGGGTGAGGAGATGGCAGGAACAATTACAGACCTGAATCGAGATCTCGTGCACCTGAAGTTAGGGCGAGGATCAGACGATCGCAATTGAGATCGAGGGCAATTGAGACCTGTTGGTTAGTTCCAGGCCAACGATTCCGAGCAGGGTTCTAAGGATGGATGGCTGGGTAGCCCACCTCGCATTCCAATTGTCTACTAGAAACAAGACAGGTTAGATCTGTTGGATGTGGGGGAGCAACCGAGGAGGCTGAGTTTAAATGGAGTCTCCTGTGGATGGGTCCTAATGTGTTTTTGTGTCTATGGAGACCTTGGAATGAAGCGGTGACACTGGGGGCCTGAAGGGTTCTCCTAAACAGAAGCTTTGACACAGCTCCAACGTGAGAGTTTCCCATGTGTAGATGAGATTTGTTCTGATGGGTGAGTGAAGAAACAGCCATATGCTGATACTGAAATCCAGGACTCTGAGGAGAGATAACTGGACGAAAGCAATGGATCCAATTAGTGCCTAGGGGTCTGTTAGTTCATCTTTACCTCTGTGAACATCTGACTATGGGTCTGAGTGCAGGTAGGTACTCAGATGGGCTCAGATTGCCCCTGTTTGTCCTGGGAAGCCACCACTATTGGGATGGCCTCAGGGCCTTTGGACGTTTATCATATCAGTAGGTTTGTGGCCATTGGAATGGGCACACACAATTCCCTTGGAGAGGGCAAGTACAGTCCTCAGGTTTGGCACCAGGGGCCGGAGACTGTAGGGTGTGTAGGCCAGGGCTGTTTGGACCGTTGTCTGAATACACAAACTCGGCTTATGTTTCGGGTCATAGGGATGGCAGGACTCATCTACAGACCATGAGGAGAACACTTTGGGATATGAAAAAAGGGCGAGTGTGAGGCTCTTGCTCAAGTTTTTGTCTCTGGATATCGTGTCACTCATGGTCGTGAAATTTCCGGGTGACTTCATGGGAAATGGATGTGTGCTACTCTCTGGGTGTTTGGCCCCGTCCAAACAGTTTGGGGTCATTTTGTGGGATGGAAGAAGTCCGTTTTTTGGTTGTTGTTGATTTGTTTTGTTTTGTTTGTCCTCCTCAGGTGTCCCACTATGAGGAAATCCAGAGTAGAGCCCTCGGGAGGGGCGACTGGACAACCAGAAATCTGGTTAAATACCGGCGCCTCGGGACATGTTAAGCCCATTATGACATCTAATGGTCCAGCCACTGAGATGACTTACTAGTGGACAGGACTAACGCTAAGGGTCACAATGCGTGTTTAGGCCCCGTCGCACTCAAAAATGGGCGGGGCCTCAGAATGAATGCTGGTTTCTCCTACACTGAACATTGGACAACATGCCAACCACAAGGTTTCTTGCCATGGGTTAGGAGAGTTCTGGTTTATGCATCACACTCACCACAGGGCAGTAATTGGAGATAAGGTCTAGGTTCTGAAGCCTGAAAACTGAGGTCGGGAAGAGGTGAGGACTTAAGGCTATGGCGGGTCTGATGTGCTCAGTGGGCGTTCAGCTGTATGGGTGTTGGTCAGGAGGTCAGGGCTCAGGTTGTGTCAGATAGTGTATCAGTGCCCAGATTAGACTATATAAATTGGGTAAAGTCGAGTGCCATGTAGGTTTCTCCGCATTTAAGGTGCCTGGGCAGCTCAATAGGCAATATATTTTTTCTAGAGGGCAGGCAGAGTGCTGGATTGTGGGTCCAGAATTGACAAACTTGAGGGCTTCAGGGCCAGGAGTGTGAGGACGGAACTCTGAAAACACAAGCTAGACTTGGGTTTCAGGGCGAGGGCCTGGCAGGTACCACCTTCACATCAGAACCAAGTTGTCATGCATCTGAAGTCAGGGCGAGGGTCAGTCGTTGGCTCGGGTTGGAGTTTCTGTGCATGACGGCCCCTTCATGAAGGGAGCGGAATCTCGAGGCCATGGCGGTTGTCCCATGTTGGGCGTGGTGGGATGCCCCCTTCAAGGATGCCTTCTGCGGGACTATTGAGTCCTGTTGGACAGCTCCAGGACATCCCATATGGAATGACTCCAGAGCA
>NW_026744316.1:0-2993 GCF_022355385.1 Mustela nigripes
CCTGCTTCCCTCTCTCTCTCTGCCTGCCTCTCTGCCTACTGTGATCTGTCAAATAAACAAATAAAATCTTTAAAAAAAAAAAGATTTTATTTATTTATTTGACAGAGAGAGAGAGAGATCATAAGCAGGCGGAGAGGCAGGTGGGTGGTGGGGGAAGCAGGCTCCCTGCTGAGCAGACAGCCTGATGCAGGGCTTGATCCCAGGACCCTGAGATCATGACCTGAGCCAAAGGCAGAGGCTTGACCCACTGAGCCACCTAGATGCTCCAAAATCTGTATCTTTGGGTTAAATACCTAGTAGTCAATTACTGGGTTGTAGGGTAGCTATATTTTTAAGTTCTGGAAGAAACTGGGTAACATGTGGCAGAGTGGTTGTACAAGCGTGCACTCCCACTGGTAGTGTAAGAGTGTTCCCCTTTTACCATGTCCTCGCTAGCATTTGTTTTCCCTGTGTTGACAATTTTAGCCATGCCAGGTGTTGCAAGGTGGTATCTCACTGTGGTTTTGATTTGTATTTTCCTGATGGCTCTTGCTGTGGAGCACTTTTTCATGAGTCTCTTGGTTACTTTTATGTCCTCTTGGTAGAAAGGTATGTACATGTTTTCACCTATGTTTTCAGCTAGATTAGGGGTAGTCCCAGGATCAAGGAAGGTGTGATCTGCTTAGGTGTGGAGACCTTCAGAGATATCTGAATTGAGGGCTAGAGTTAAGGAGAGTATCAGGCTCAGGCTCTGTGTTCAGTCTGGTATGAAACTATAAATAAGCAGGGATTGGTTCAATATGTCATTCATATTTTTCCTGCTCTAAATCTTTTCTGCAGTTCTAAAGGGCATGATTTCTGCCTTTGTTGTAGGATGAGACTGTGCTTCACTCAGGTGTCCCCATTCCCTGGGAATTTGGAGCCAGGCCTCTGGGTGTGGTCCTTTAAGAAGTCAACCTAGGGTTAGGATTGGGGCCTAGGATCATGGCAGGTTCAACCTTCCAGCTGTGTGGCAAGACTACCTGAGGGCTGAGTTGAGGGTGTGGTTTGTGTCCCATGGGCCAGGGAATGGGGGGGGGGGGTGGCCTCAGGTGGTCATACAGATTTCTCCTGCTCTGAGTCATTTCCAGAGTTCCTAATGCCATGGTTTCCTTCTGGGTGGCAGGTGGAGTCCTCTGAAATTGTTCAGGTGTCCCCAGTCCCTGGGACTGAGGCGCCAGCCAGGTCTCTGGGAAAATACCCCTTGGAGGCCAGCTGAGGGTCAGGGTTGCGGTCAGGATTTAGGGTCATGGGTTAGGGTTAGGGTTTAGGGGTTTTCTAGAGTTAATTTATTTGCCTTTAACACAAGATGTCCACGCTTAAATAAGATATTTTCTGAGAATATTTTACAGTGCATAAAGTTTAGCATGGAACCCAGATAGTTATGGAGAAGAACAAAATGTTCCAAAGCAACACTAAAGACAATATTTCCTGACATTTATGTTTTATCTTCAAAATCATTAAAAATTGAATTGTTCTGGGACTCTTCTCACAGATGAATTTACTGGCCCTGTCTTTCAGGTCTTGGCTAAAAGCATCTTCTCAGTGGGCTTCCTTAATGGGCGTCTCTGAATGGAATGGTTCTCTTAGCCCTTAGCCTGCATTCCTTCCTATTGTTGACTTATTGATTATATCCTACACTCCTTGCAAGCTCCCAGGTGGGACTAGAGCTATACATTTGCACGAAATAGATACTCCATAAATACTTATTATTCAACAAGTATGGTTTTCTTTTTAATCAAAAATATCCATGTTTTATCAATGAATTTTTTTTTTTTTTTTTTTTTTTACCATATCAGAATGTATTTGGAGAAAGCTACTGCTCCATGACTATACATCTGTGCAGGCGGTGGCTTCATTATGTCCTGTGTCATGCTTCCCCGAGCTGGCCGGGATGCTCATGACCCATGTATGAAGCTCAGCTTCAAAACATAGGGGTGAGTTCTGTGAAGCCGCTGGGGGGCATTTGGGGGGCTTAGACTGCTGAACACCACATATCATGTGGGGCCAGATGGGACGTGGGCAGCCCTTCTTTCCCTAGCTTTTCCATTTTCCTCCACCCTCTGTCAGCATGTGGATTTCCCACCAACCGTATCTTTGCAGACAAACTCAGAGATGGCCTATGGCTTGGGACTCCATTGACATCACAGAGTATCATTAGAACCAGTGTCAGAGATTTCTGTGGCCCTGACATGACCCTTGTTCTCAGAATAGGCCTTGTGAAGAGTCCCATGAGAGTCAGGGAGTCCAGAAAAGATCAATGGCTGATTGCAGCTCTAGCTGAAGCCGCTCTGGGGCTCTGCTGGAGGCCATCTCTAGGCTCAGTCAGGCTCTTACGCTGATTTCCAATACGACCTAGGAGAGTCATTTTATTGGAGTTTGAGGATCATCATCATTTTTTTTTTTTTAAGATTTAATTTACAGAGAACAAGACAGAGAAAGCGCAGGCAGACAGAAAGGCAGGCAGAGGCAGAGGGAGGAGCAGACTCCCTGCCGGACAAGGAGCCCAATGTGGGACTTGATGCCTGGTGCTGGGATCATGACCTAAGCCGAAGGCAGCCATTTAACCAACTGAGCCTCCTAGGCATCCTGAGGATTATCATTTCTAAAATGAGGAAATGTTTTTAGATGAATTGATTCATGCGAAATGATGGAATGAATTCCTAGGAAGTTATGGGCAGTCTCCAAGGTGGATTCTATCTCAAGAGTTCCGACTCCCATCATCCCTGCTTCTATTGAGTTCCCCCTTTTTATTTATTTATTTGACAGACAGAAATCACAAGTAGGCAGAAAGGCAGGCAGAGAGAGAGGGGGAAGCAGGCTCCCCGCTGAGCAAAGAGCCTGATGCGGGGCTTGATCCCAGGACCCTGGGATTGATGAAGTCCCAGAACCTAAGTCAGGTTCGGTGGGGTGAGGAGGTTCGGAGCCGACGACTAAAGAAAGAATTCTTAAGACATCTTTGGTGCAAAATGGTG
>NW_026744317.1:0-2993 GCF_022355385.1 Mustela nigripes
CTTCCAGGACAAATAAAAACTAAAAGAATTTGCAAACATCAAACCAGTCCTACAGGAAATATTCAAAGGGATCCTCCAAACAAAAAGAGAGCCTAAAAGAAACATAGACCAGAAAGGAACAGAGACCATACACAGTAACAGTCACTTTACAGGCAATGGCACTAAATTCACATCGTTCAATAGTTACCCTGAATGTAAATGGCTAAATGCCTAATCAAAAGACACAGGGTATCAGAATGGATAAAAAACAAGATCCATCAATATGCTGTCTGCAAGAAACTCATTTTTTACCCAAAGACACTTCCAGATTTAAAGTGAAGAGGTCAAAAACCATTTCCCATGCCAGTGGACATCAAAAGAAAGTTGGGGTGGCAATCTTTCATGTCAGAAAAATTAGATTTTAAACCAAAGACTATAAGAGATGAGGAAGGACACTATATCATGCTTAAAGGGTCTGTCCAAGAAGAAGTTCTAACAATTCTAAATATCTATGTCCCCAACATGGGATCAGCCAATTATATAAGCCAATTAACAACAAATAAATACATTCACAGATAATCAAATAATCAAAGAAACATTCACAATAATACAATACTAGTAGGGGATGTTAAAATCCCCCACACTGCAATGGACAGATCATCTACACAAAAGATCAACAAGGAAATAAAGGCTTTAAATGACACACTGGACCAGATGGACATCACAGATATATTCAGAACACTCCATCCCAAAGCAATAGAATGCACATTCTCCTCTAGTGCACATGGAACATTCTCCAGAATAGATTACATCCTGGGTCACAAATCAGGTCTTAACCGGTACCAAAACATTGGGATCATTCCCTGCATAATTTCAGACCACAGCTTTGAAACTTGAACTCAATCACAAGAGGGAAATTAGAAAGAACTCAAATACATGGAGGCTAAAGAGCATCCTACTAAAGAATGAATGGGTCAACCAGTAAATTAAAAAAGTATTAGGGGCACCTGGGTGGCTCAGTGTGTTATGCCTCTGCTTTGGCTTAGGTCATGATACCAGGGCCCTGGGATCAAGTCCCATATCGGGCTCTCTGCTTGGCAGGGAGACTGCTTCCCACCACACCCCCTGCTTCTCTGCCTACCTGTGCTCTATCTCTCTCTGTCAAATAAATAAATAAAATTGTTAAAAAAATAAAGAAATATTTTTAAAAATTGTGGAAACAAATGAAAATGGAAACACAACTGTTCAAAATCTGTGGGACACAACAAAGGTGGTCCTAAGAGGAAAGTATATAGCAATACAAGGCTGTCTCAAGAAATAGGAAAAGGTCTCAAATACACAACCTAACCCTACACCTGAAAGAGCTGGAGAAAGAACAGCAAAGAAAGCCTAAATCCAGCAGGAAAAGAGACATAATAAAGACCAGGGCAGAAACCAATGAAATAGAAGCCAAAAGAATAGTAGAAGAAATCAATGAAACTAGGAGCTGGTTCTTTGGAAGAATTAATAAGATTGATAAACCCCTGGCCAGACCTATCAAAAAGAAGAGAGAAAGGACCCAAATTAATAAAGTCATGAAGGAAAGAGGAGAGATCGAAACCAATACCAAAGAAATACAAACAATTATAAGAACATAGTATGAGCAACTACATGTCAGCAAATTAGACATCTGGAAGAAATGGATACATTTAGAGACATATAAACTACCCAGACTGATCCAGGAAGAAATAGAAAACATGAACAGACTTATAACCAATAAGTAGATTGAAGCAGTAATCAAATATCTCCCAACAAACAAGAGATGGGAGACGGGCCAGACGGCTTCCCAGGGGAATTCTACCAAACATGTAAAGGAGAATTAATGTTTATTCTCCTGAAACTGTTCCAAAAAAAAAAAAAAGAAAGAAAGAAAAAGAAAAAGAAATGGAAGGAGAATGTCCAAACTCATTTTATGAGGCCAGAATTACCTTAATCCTAGAACCAGACAAAGACCCCATCAAAAAAGAGAATTACAGACCAATATCCCTAATGGACATGGATGCAGAAATTCTCACCAAAATACTAGCCAGTAGGTTCCAACAGTACATTAAAAGGATTATTCACCACAACCAAGTGGTATTTATTCCTGGGCTGCAAGGCTGGTTCAACATCCACAAATCAATCAATGTGAAACAATACATTAATAAAAGAAAGAACAAGAACCACATGATACTCTCAATAGATGCAGAAAAAGCATTTGACAAAGTACAGCATCCTTTCTTGATCAAAGCTCTTCACATTGTAGGGACAGAAGGTACATACCTCAGTATCATAAAGGCGTCTATGAAAAACCCACAGCAAATATCATCCTCAATAGGGAAAAACTGAGAACTTTTCCCCTAAGGTCAGGAACATGGCAGGGATGTCTACTATCACCACTACTATTCAACATAATAGTAGAAGTCCTAGCCTCAGCAATAAGACAACAAAAAGAAATAAAAGACATCTGAATCTGCAAAGAGGCTAACCTCTCACTCTTCACAGATATGACACTTTATGTGGAAAACCCAAAAGACTCCATCCCAAAACTATTAGAACTCATACAGGAATTCAGCAAGGTGTCAGGATATAAAATCAATGCAGAGAAATCAGTTGCATTTCTAAACAACAACAAGACAAAAGAAAGAGAAATTAAGGAGTTTATCTCATTTACAATTACACCCAAAACCATAAGAATACCTAGGAATAAATCTTACCAAAGAGGCAAAGAATCTGTACCCAGAAAAGTACAAAATACTCATGAAAGAAATTGAGGACGAGGCAAAGAAATAGAAAACGTTCCATGCTCATGCATTGGAAGAACAAATATTGTGAAAAAGTCTATGGTACCTAGAGAAATCTACACATTTAATGCAGTCCCTACCAAAATACCATCAACCTTTTTCAAAGAAATGGGAACAAATAATCCTAAAATTTATAGGAAACCAGAAAAGACCCCAAGTAGCCAGAGGAATATTGAAAAAGAAAAGCAAAGC
>NW_026744318.1:0-2992 GCF_022355385.1 Mustela nigripes
ACTATTACTACTACTGAAATTCCTGCTATCCCCACTCTTGCACAATGGTTAAGATATAGAGCTTTAGAGACTGGCAAACTTGTGTCCACATCCCTTATGTGCCCCTCATCATCTGTGGAACATTGTGCAAGAGACTTAATCATTCCAAGCCTCAGTTTTATCATCTGTGAAATAGAGGTAACAATAGTATTCATCTCCTATATTTCATGTGAACAATAAATAGGGACATAAAGGTGAATTGTCTTACATGGTATCTGGCACATAGTAATAGATTTTATAAATGGATTTTAAAATTTTTATTTGTTTAATAAATACTAGATCACGTGCTTCCTACTGAATGTTCCTTGGCAATAATTGTAAAATTGAAGGAAAGAATGTAGTGACACAGTAAATACATAAGTTGAAAAAATGAAAGCTAAATGAATTTTAATGTGATTAATCCCTCTCATGTGTTTCTTGGGTCTGAATTTACAAGATTAATTTTAATCTGATGACCCACTTATTCAGTGTACACCATGGGTAAGAGTTCTAATTCAATTCAGAACTTTTCAAATAGTCTGTCAAGTGCTTTAGAAGTCAAAAGCAAATTTATTGATCATTCAGCCCTCTAAATTCTCACATCAAGTTCTAGGATGTAAGTTTTTGCAGCTCCATGCAGGAAAGTTGAAATGACCAGTTTATTAACTGGTTGATGTGCAAACTTGTATATTGGCATCTTCTGCATCATCCAGTGAAGAGCCTAACAGAAAACATAACTTCTCCTTTTTAGCCTTCGGGATTATATTTTTCAATTACCACATATTTTCAGGCACATCATTAAATTAGGGGATTCATAGACCTGGTAAATTCATCTTGGCTACTGTAGCAAGGGGATTCAATTCCAGTTCACATAATGGTCTATTTCTTGGTTGATCCATTATGGATATCTACTACAACTGATAACCCCTTAATCTCAGCTGTGCTCAGCAGAGTGTAGACAAACCCCCAAACAGAGACTTGTCATTGTCAAAACCAATGAGTTTAGGTGAAACCTGTAACAAGTCATGGAGGCTGTCTCCTTCTAGAGGAAGTCAAGGACTCTGATAACAACATGGATCTGTCTAGCTCCATTACCATTCTCTATTTTTGTGACAGAATGAATCTATTTCAGAATCACAATATACGACTACCCTGAGACAGCAGTTCCTTGAGTTCTTTATTCTCTGTGCTTTAATTTGATTTTCTACAGTTAGTGCTCATAAATTACTGATTTCAGTAGCAGTGAGATTTCATCTGACCTATCCAAATATCTGTAAATTTTTTTTTAAAAAAGAGAAAATAAGTCTCTAATATTCTGGGTTGCTTTTTGTTTGTTTGTTTGTTGGTTTTGTAATTACTATGGTATACTTTTTCAAATTTGTGACTGGTTAACTGAAAACAAATCATGATCGCCAGTTTACAAAATATTCATCCAAACGTGGTTTGGAGTAATAGTAGAACCTCCATGGCAAAACAGTCACTAAAACTATGAGTCCAAACAGAAATAAGGTAATAAGTTATAATGCTTTTGTTAACTGTAAAGTTAAAATAGGACACCACCGTTTTTCACCATGCCCTAATGGTTGCATTAGAAAATTGGTGGAACAAGAAAAAATGGTTTTTATTTCCCTGTAGGAACAATGTTGATATTAGGTGTTGTGTCATTAACCAGGAATCTGACTGAAACAAATTATATATGATGAATTCTCATTTCTAAAAGAATATATATACCTTTTATTTCTATGTCATTTATTTCTATGCCAATGTGTGTGCACGTGTGTGTGAGTGTGTATGCCTCTAAGGATCTATTTCATACATCCAAATGTATGAAATAGATTCATAAATTAATATTAAACTATTCAATTCATGCATTAATCAATTCATACATTAATATGATTCTCCAGGATCAGGGCACCTGGGTGGCTTAGTCGGTTGGGTGTCTGCCTTTGGCTCAGGTCACAATCCCAAGGTCCTGGGATGGAGGAGTGGGGCTCACTGCTCAGAAGGGAGCCTGCTTTTCTCTCTTCCTCTACTGCTCCCCCTCCTTGTGCTCTCTTTCTCTGTCAAATAAATAAATAAATAAATAAAATCTTACATGATTCTCCAGGGTCTACAAAGTATGTGTAAATATTGTTTCATTTCCCTTATATGCTGCATCTCAATATCCTACAAATGTATGGAAATGATTTTTCAAACATGTAACTTCACCATATTAAGATATAAACTAAAAACAAATGGACAAGACCAGAGAGAAAAATTAATACATTTTCCTGCCATGTTAAAAAGAGCTGTAGACTCTTTGACCATCCTTCCATGGAAAGGTGGGGTAATTTTGTTTCCACTGGAATCTAGGCAGCCTGGGATTGCTTTTTTGTACTCAGACACAGTGGTCTTCTGCCAGCTCAGGACTTACCTTTCAAAAGGACTGATTGCTTCCACGTTAATCTCCTGGAACCCGAATTACCTTGTAAAAAGATGATGTGATATGTGAGTATGTAGGAGAAACTACGTGGGACATCTTGAGAATACTTAGAAAAGAAGAGAGGCTCAGTCTACCCAAGCCCTCCAGCTAAGGTGGTAAGCATGACAGTGAAGACATCTTGGAGTCTCTAATAACCCATACTGTCCAGTACAGTAGCTACCAGTCACATGTGGGTATTGAATACACAAAATGTCTATAGTTCAAATTGAGATGTGCTCTAAAAATGAAATACATACAGGATTTCAAACAATATATGAAAAACTCCAATAAATTTTTAAATATTGATCATATGTTTAAATGATATTTTAGCTATATTTGGTTAAATAAAAATACTATTAAAATTAATCATACTCGGTCAGGAGTCAAGATGGCGGAGAAGTAGCAAGCTGAGACTGCTTCAGCTAGCCGGAGATCGGCTAGATAGCTTATCTAAAGATTGCAAACACCTGAAAATCCATCGGCAGATCGAAGAGAAGAAGAACAGCAATTCTG
>NW_026744319.1:0-2992 GCF_022355385.1 Mustela nigripes
ACCTGTCCTTTGCTGCCTCCAACTGGGGAACCCTGAGTCTCCTGCCATGCTGCCCTATCCCACCCCGGTGCACACGGTGCCTTTCCACTCTTCGGAAAAGCCTCAGAGCAAGAAAACGCTTGTGAGAACTGGCTGGAAAACACCTGGCAAAATCACTTTGGGCGCCACACATCGGCAGGGCTGCCCCGGGGTCTTGCCGGGCACCACGAGCAGTCATGTCAGAACCCCGCCAGAAAACCCTCCAGATGGCAGGCTCCAGCGACGCTGATGCCTCCTGCTCCTCAGCCTCTGGGGGTACCCTCCATGGAGCTGATGATGGGGCTAGTCCTGCCACTAGGCCCGGGCATGAAACCTCACTTGCTTTTCCTGCATTTGGTTTCCAGGGGCCTGTCCCTCTGGGCCTCCACCTGGGGAACAAGGAGTCCCGTGCCACGCCTCCACAACCCTCAACTCTACTCCAGGAACGCTCCCATGGGTCAGTGCCCCCGGATGGGACACATCGTCTGGGCAAGTTTTCTGGGTCACTGTGACATGCCCCGAGCAAGAAAGGGCCCTCGGCCATGTGGAGTAGAGTGGTCCGCAGGGCTGCCCAATGCAAGCCAATTCTCACGAGCATTCTGTCCAAGCCCATCCTGGTTTGGGCAGAATGCTCGTGAGAATTGGCCCAAAAACGCCAGGCCAACTCACTTCGGGCACCGCGCATCTGCACGGCAGCTCCCTGGGCATGGCCTGGCTAATGAGCCCAGCCACCACCCGTCCCTCAACTCTGCTTCAGGAACGCTCTCCTACATCAAGGCCCCCAGGTGGGCGTTGTCTCGGCGCATTTTCCTGGTGGCTGTGACATGCCCCCAGCAAGAAAGGGCCCTAAGCCACGGGGAGAAGGGTGGTCCAGAGGGCAATCCAACACCAGCCAATCCTCATGAGCGTTCTGCCCAAGCGGGATTGGTTTGGGCAGAACGCTCGTGAGTATTGGCTGGAAAAGGCCCGCCTAAATCGCTTTGGGCGCCGAAAGTCTGCAGGGCAGCCCTGTAGGTATCGGCCGTCATCCCCAGTCGTCACGTTGAACTCTGCTGGAACGTCTTCTGAGTCTGGCACAGGCCAAGCAGATGCCTCCTGCTCCTCAGCCTCCAGGGGTCCCCTCCCTGGCGCTGGCCCATGGGTCTGGGACAGCCCTGATGCCCAAGCACAAGCCCTCGCCTGCTTGCTCAACCTTCCATTTCCTGGGTCCTGTCCCTCGGTGCCCCAACTGGGAAAGCCTGAGTCCTGTGCCACGAGCATCCTAAGATCCTATGTCAAGGTGCCTTTTGGAGCTGCAGACAAGCCTCTGAGTGAGAGATACATTCCTGCCTCCACTGAGGCCAGACCCATCCTTGGGCTCCCAAGTCACCCAAAGAGTCGGGTGCAGACGCCCCGCCACAAACCCTCCCTCAATTTTACTCCTGGAACACTCCCCTCCGCCGGGGCCCCCGGGTGGGTCCCTATGTCTCGGCACATTTTCTGGGTGGCCGCGACATGGCCTGAGCAAGAAAGGGCCCTCAGCCATGGGGAACAGGGCAATGTGCAGGGTTGCCTATCGCCGGCCAATTCTCACGAATGTTCTGCTCAAATCGATCCCAATTAGAGCAGAATGCTTGAGAGAACTGGCCGGAAAATGCCCGGCAAACAAGCTTTGGGCACCACATGTCTGCAGGGATTCCTCCTGTGCCTGGACTGGGATCCCGAATGTTACGTCTGAACCCGGTCAGAAAGCCCTCCGTGAGTCCGGTTCATTGAGTCTGACACCTCCTGCTCCTTAACCTCTGGGGGTTCCCTCCATTGCACTGTCCAATTCGACTGGTACAGCCCCGTGGCCCAGGAATTAACCCTTGCCTGCTTTCTTGGCCTTCTGTTTCCAGGATCCTCTCCCTCGGGCCCTCCAATTGGAAAACCCTGAATCCCATGCCACATATCCACCTGCCACCCAGGTGGAAATAGTGCCTTCTAGAACTTTGGAAATGCCTTGGGGGCAGAGAAATCTTCATGCCCCCATTGAGGCCACTCCCAAGCATCGGTGCCCCAGTGGCTGGAAAAGTCAGAGGTGGATGCCACAACCTCTTCCTCATTCTGCTCCGGGAAATGTCCCCTGCACTAGGGCCCCTGGGTGGCCCTCATCATCTCAGTGCCTTTACTGGATGACTGCGACATGCCCCGCCTGAGGAAGGGCCCACGGTCATGGGGACAGGGTGGTCCTCAGGGCTGCCCAACCCCGGCCAATTCTGATGAGTGTTCTGCCCAAATTGATCCAGATTTGGGCAAAACGTTCTTGATATTTGGCTGGAAAACACCCTGTGTTCTCAATTCGGGTGACACATGTCTGCAGGGCCGCCTGTTGGGCCTGGCCCAGAATCCCATGTTTTCATGACTTGGACCCTGCCAAAAAGCCCTCCATGAATCATTTGGAGATGAGGCCAATGCTTCCTGCTCCTTGGCAACTGTGTGTTCCCTCCCTGGAGCTGGGAGATGGGGTCTGCCATGCCCCTATTCCTTGGTCCTAACCCTCACCTAGTTTTCAGTCTTACCTTCGCAGGGTCCTGTTTCTCGAACCCTCCACTGCAGGAAATCTGAAACCCACCCCATTAGTCCTCTTGCCACCTATTTGCAAACCGTGGCTTTTGGAGCCTGAGTCAACCATTGTATGTGGAGACCCATGTCTGCCCTCCCCCCAACAAGGCCTTTCCACACCATCAGCAGCATAGTCTCTGCATGTTTTCCTGATGGCTATGCATGCACTGTGCAAGAAACAACTATAGTCTACCAGAGACGGGTGGTCCAAATAACCCATTAATGCCAGCCTATTCTCACCATATGGGTTTAGGTAGAATGCTCATGAGAATTGGCAGGAAATTCCCTGGAGACCTCACTTTGTGCAGCTCATGTCTGCCTGAACATGGCCTTTTCTAGAGTCGTGTCCTCAGTGAGCTTGGCAAGAACTCGGGGAAAGCCCTCCACAAGC
>NW_026744320.1:0-2991 GCF_022355385.1 Mustela nigripes
GCTTAAGTGGGTACGAGAAGAATAAATGAAAGAAAATGGGATTGGGAGGGAGACAAACCATAAGTGACTCTTAATCTCACAAAACAAACTGAGGGTTGCTGGGAGGAGGGGGTTTGGGAGAAGGGGGGGGGATTATGGACATTGGGGAGGGTATGTGCTTTGGTGAGTGCTGTGAAGTGTGTAAACCTGGTGATTCACAGACCTGTACCCCTGGGGATAAAAATATATGTTTATAAAAAATAAAAAATTATATTGAAAGAAAAAAAAATTAAAATACAAAAATAAAACAAATACTATACTTCTAAAAAAAATTCTCAAGTACTTTATTCTAAATGGAATGTTACCTCTTTCCATTTCAAATTGTTAATTGTTAGTACATAGAAATACAGCCAGTTTTTTATCTTTTATCCTGAATCTTTGTTTAATCATTTATTAAAACACTAATAATTTTTTGTGGGTTCTTTAGGGTTTTCTAAATATAAGATTGTGTCATCTCCAAATGACAAATTTTACTTCTTCCTTTCCAATCTGAATCACTTTCTTTCTTTTTTTCTCCCTAATTGATTTAGCTAGAATCTCCAGTACTATGTTTAATAGAAGTATTGAGAGTAGATATGTGTCCTGTTCTAGGTTTTAGGAGGAAATAGTTCAGTCTTTCACCATTAAGTCTGATGATAGCTTTGGGTTTTTCACAGATGCTCATTATCATGCTTAGGAAATTCATTTTCCTAATAATTTGAGTGTTTCTGTTTTAAATCATGAAAGATTAGTTTGTCAAATACTTTTTCTGCATTTATTGAAATAGTTATGTAGGATTGTTCTCCCTTTATTTTATTAATATGGTATATTACACTGATTAATTTTCATATATTGAACCAACCTTGAATTCCATGTAGAAATCCCATTGGGTGATCATGTAAGATTTCTTTTTTTTTTTTTTTTTTAATATGCTGTCTCCTTTTTCTAATTTATGAATTTAAGGCTGTAATTTTCCTATTAAGGGCTCTTTTAACTACATCCCGTAAGATTTCACAAGCATTGTCATCAAGTATTTTAAAAGATTTCCTAATGTTTTGGGGCACCTGCGTGGCTCAGTTGGGTAAGCAGCTGCCTTCAGCTCAGGTCATAATTCCAGGGTCCTGGGACTGAGCCCCACATTGGGCTCTCTGCCAGCAGACAGCCTGCTTCTCTCTCTCCCTCTGCCTGCTGCTCTGCTTACTTGTGCTCTCTATCTCTCTGTCAAATAAATAAATAAAATCTTTTAAAAAATTTCCTAATCTTAATTTTTATTTCTTGAATATTTGCTTCTTCAGATGTGCTCTGATAATTTTTAAACATTCAAGGATTTGGGTTTTTATTATATTTTGTCTAATTCCTCCATAGTTTAAAAAGAAACTATAAATTCAAACTTCAAATTGGTTGAAACTGATTAAATTGCCTAGAAATTGGTCAATATTAGCAAATATTACAGGTATACTTAAAAATATTTTTCAGTTGTTTGTTGCATATATGTGTGTACTTTACTAACCATGTTTTGAGAATCTTTTGCATAATTACTGACTTTTTTGTTCTATCCATTACTAAGAGATATTAAAAATCTCTTAACGATTAGTGTTGATTTGCCTAACTCTTCTTTTTTTCTGTATGCCAGGTTCTTTTGTGTGTTTTATAGTTTGAAGCTATGTTTACTTTGTGTGTGAATGTGTATGAGTTGTCATTTATCACAACAAAATGTTCCACTTCAGCTCTAATGATTCTTCTTTTAAACTTTACACTGATATTAGTATAATTATACTCGTTCTCATTTGTTTAGGGTTTGTATAGTACATTTTCTTTCAGACTTTAGATTTTATTTTTTTCTGGCTTCTATTATTTAAAGTTTATTTCTTGTAAGCAGCAGCATATCATGTTTTTAAGTCCAGTTTGACAAATTTAATCTTTTAAATAGAATATTTAGTTCATTCAGATGCAATGTTGCCACTCAAATATTTAGGCTTAAATATATCATTTACTGTTTTCTGTCTTATCTTGCCATCTTAAAATTAATCTAGCATTGTTTTACTGATTTTTCCGCATATTCTTTTTCATTCTGTCATTTGTTATGCATTTTAAATTACCGTAGACATGCTAATATACATTACTGATTTATTAGCATTTATTATAAATGAGTGTCTTTTCCACTTTCTAAACAGTTAAGGTACCTTAAAACACTCTCATATCATTTACTTGCCTCATGCCTTTTGTACTATTGCTATCATATATTTAAATTAAATTATATATATTTAAAACTCCAGAATACATTGTCATTGTTATTTTAATGTCAATATTTACTTAGTGTTGTCTGTGTGGTCTTCACCTTTCTGTATTTCCATGCTTTTATTTTTGTTCTGCCAAAATATATCCCTTTTACTGAATGCCAGACATTGTATATTAAAAATTTCAGAGATTCAGGATGATAGTGTCTTTTTTCCAGAGATGACTTAGTCCTCTTATTGGCAGGTAGTTAAACAAGGGACATGGACACAAGTACCTGGATTGAGCCAGGAATGGCAAATTTTCATAGCTGTTTTAGTCTTTGTAAGTCTTACTCTATTTTGTTTTGCCTACTCCTATGGCTTAGTTCTTCAAGGCCTTCAACTTAAAGCCAGGATATTTATACCTCTTTGGGAAACCTCAACTCAAATTACTGGGCGGATAGCTCTACCTATCTTCTCAGTTTCTCCCTTCTGTTTGGCTAGTCAAACTGTTTCTCTGTACAGTTCAGAAAGCAAATTCACTGAGGATGTCATGCTCAGTTACTTCCTTATGGTCTTACTTTTTTTTCTGAGAACTAGCTTCTGAAGTCCTAGATGCCATTGCTGGTCTTCAATGCCTTCAGTTGCCTTTTTTTTTTTAATTTTTTATTTTTTATAAACGTATATTTTTATCCCCAGGGGTACAGGTCTGTGAATCACCAGGTTTACACACTTCACAGCACTCACCAAAGCACAT
>NW_026744321.1:0-2991 GCF_022355385.1 Mustela nigripes
GCTGTTAGTTTGGAGCTCATCACTATATATATAATTTATACCTTAAAAATAAATAAAATGATATGAGATTATTATGAACAATTTGTACATTTTGTCAACTTAGATTAATCAATATATGTATAATATATAATATGATATAAATACTGTATAATGTATAATATATAATATATTGTGATACATTATATTATATATGGATATATTATATTTATATAAATATATTTGTATATGATATATAATATAATACAAAAATTATTATATATATAATAAATCTGTGTGTGTTTTCAAAGTGTTAGTATGCTGTAGGTTTTGAGCACATCACTATATATAATTTATACATTAAAGATAAATAAAAAGAATGAGATTATTATGAACAATTTTATATATTTGTCAACTTGGATTAAATGAACAAACTTCTTAGAAACTGTAATGATGTAAAATTGACACAAGAAGAACTAGACAAGTAACCGTCTTGCATCCTTTAAATAAATAGAATTTGTTATTCTAAATCTTACTACAGATACACTCTGTGCCAGGGAGCTGTGCTGAAGAATTCTTCTAAGTATTTAAGTTAGAAAATAAAGAAAAAATTTACCAAATCTTTCTCATGGAATAGAAAAAAAAGAAAAAGGAACCATTCTCTTACTTTGTATGAGGCCAACAGAACTCGATACCTAAACTGGAAATAATAATAATAATAATAATAACAACAATAGAAATATTACTGATATGTTTTTCAATAATACAAATTTAAAATACTAAATAAAATTATAATAAATCCAGCCCAATAGCATATGGAAAGATAATGCAAAAGGATCAAGAGAGGATTATTTCAAGAAAGCAAAATTTGTTTAATATTAAAAAATAAATGATTTTATGTAATACACCATACTAACAGGATAAAGGGCAGAATTACATATCATTTCAAAATAGATGAAGACAATAGCATTTGATAAATTCAAGACCTCAAGAATGTAACACTAAGTGAAAAAGACAGACTTGAACAAATTCAAAAACAGGAAAAACTGGTTTATTGTGTCAGAATCATGACAGTCACCTTTTGGGAATGAGAAAGAGGTAATGACCAAAAGGTGGTATGAGGCTGGTGTTGATGGGTCACTATTTTTCAGATATTTGCTGATCCGGTTGTTGTTGGTTACAAGGGCAAACTGAATTTGTGAGAAATCTATTAGTTGTGCACTTGTGATTTGTGAACGTTCCTGTGTTACATAGTACAATAAAAACATTTTCAAGTAGTTTTTATTGCTAAAGGAAAATATAAATTTGTGAGACAATTCTTTAAAAAAACCAAATAAGTACCCCATATTGAAAATAATTTTTATACTGTTATATTTCCCAGCTATATACCTTGAAGCAAAAGATAAGAGGTCAATGCATACCAATTTGTCAATCATGAAATACTTCTTATAGGAGCATACTCTCAGGATCATGGGATTGAGCCCTGCATTGGGCTCTCCACTCAGCACAGAGTCTGCTTGTCCCTATCTCCCCACCCCTGCTCTCTTTCAAATAAATAAATAAATAAATAAATAAATAAATAAATAAAATCTTTAAAAGATGGAAAAAAAATAAAACATCCTTCTCAGTTCAGTTGTTTTTCCATTTGCAAGGAGCCTGTTGTGTTTCTGAGAATAAATATTTGAAAATGACTGTCGTGTCATAATAGAAATAAATCTATAAAATGTTATATAGCTCCTCAAATGTAATGATGGCTTTTAAGTGAAGTATACTGTCTGAAGAAATTGAAATCACGAGACACCTGCGTGGCTCAGTTGGTTGAACATGGCGCATCTTGGTTTTGACTCAGGCATCAAGCCCTGTGTTGAGCTTCATGGACAGTATGGAGTCTGCTTGGAATTCTCTCTCTCCCTCTTCAACTGCTCCCCCAGTCATGCTGTCTCTCTCAAATAAATAAACAAATCTTTAAAAAGAAATTCAAATCAAAACAAAAAATATTAAAAATCTTCTTAAGTGTAAATGTATGGCAGACCATTTTATAAATCAATCCTGATATACACATATAGAGAAAAAAATAAAATGCTAAGATTTTACATTATTGAGTAAAAGCAAATATTCACAAAATCAAATATTTTTCAAATCAAATAACATTTGTCAGTGAAGTTAAATATACAGTGTGATGAGCCTTCCTGCATTTTTTTAATATTTTAGGGGAATGAAATTTATCATTTAAATTTTGAGTTTTCTCATATTTTCAGTTAAAATTAATTGAGCACATACTGTGTTTCACATAATTTTCTATGTTCTGAGAGGATAAATAGGAAAATTTAGCTAAGATAAATTCCTTAAACTGTCACACTAATAAGTAGGAATAAGAACATCACAGCCAAAGCCTGAGTCTAAAATGTCATTAAAAATTTAAACCATAACTGGCTTTCTTCCATGTAATTTGTAACTGGCTCAGGTTAACAAACAATAAGCATACTTCTGAAACTAATAATACACTATATGTAAGTAAATTGAATTTAAATTTTTAAAAAAAAATTTAAAAAGTACAAACAGTAAGTAAAATGAGCTCTGAGAGATACCAGATAATTGGAAGCTCAACACTGAGCCAATTTTCCCCAAATTTAGAAGGGCAGCTAAATCTCTGATAATCATAGTTTAAATGAGTATTTCTGGGCCCAGCAAGGAATCTGAATTTTGTTCAGTTTGGTTTTGTAACATCCCAGATAACTTTAGGGTGGCTAGCTCTAGGAGCATAGTTGAAGAAATACTGACCTTCACAAATGAAGCAAGTGTCCAAAGACCAGCCAAAATTAGGCTCCATTTTCTTCTTCATCCACTTTCAGTTCTAATTTGTAGGAAAATATAAGTGATTCAAAATTTATTGTATATTGTATATTGTATATTTATTATATACAACACTTATATTATATATAATAAATAATATACAATATTTATATTGTATATTTATTGGCTTTTATTTCCATTTGCATTTGAAAACACAAAGGG
>NW_026744322.1:0-2990 GCF_022355385.1 Mustela nigripes
TTGTCTCTGGATTTTTTATCAGCAATGGCCGTGGAATGTTGGGGAGGCCTCATGGGCCATTGACGAATCTTGCTCTCTGTGGACTTGGCCCGATCCCAATTGTTTTTCGTCAATCTGTGGGATGGGAGGACTCCTTTCAGGTTTGTTACCTCAGGTGTCCCACCAAAAGAGGAATTCCAAAGCAGAGCCCTGGGGAAGAGTGAAGGGACAACCTGAAATATGGTTAAAAATTGGGGCCTAGGGGCATGGGAAGCCCAATATGCTGTGTATCCATCCAACCACTGAGAGGCCTTACCTGAGGAGTGGGATCAGGCTGAGGGTCACAATGTGTGTTTGTGACCACTGTGGCCCGCAAGCATGGGCGGGTCCTCAAGGGTCACATTGGTTTCAAGTACACTGAACCTTGGACAACATGCCAACCACAAGGTTTTTTGCCATGGAGAAAGAGTTCTGATTTCTGCATCATTTTCAAAACAGGGCAGTGATTGGACATAAGGTCTAGGTTCAGAAGCCTGAAAACCGAGGTCGAGAAGAGATGACGACCTAAGGCCATGGCGGGTCGGATATGCTCAGTGTGCGGCCAGCTGTCTGGGTGGGGCCAGGAGGTCCAGGCTCAGGCTGTGTCAGAAAGTGCATTAGTGCCCAGGTCAGCCTGTATATTTGTGATACAGCCGAATGGCATGCTGGTTGATCCTCATTTGGGGTTTCTGGGTAGCCCCAGAGGGCAATGTTTTTCTTCTGGAGGGCAGGCAGATTGCTGCATTGTAGTCTGGATTGCCAAACTGGAGGGCTTGTGGGCCAGTAGTCTGAGGACGGAAGTCTGGGAACCCAAGCTAGGCCTAGGTTTCCTGGTGAGGATATGGCAGGCACAATCTACAGACCTGAATCGTGATCTTCTGCATCTGAAGTCTGGGCGAGGATCAGATGATCGCTCAGTTAGGACATTCTGTCCCTGATGGCCCCTTCTTGAAGGGGGGGTGTTTCACGAGGCCATGGTGATTTTACCACAATGGGAGTTGTGAGAAGCTCCCAACTGCAAAGATTCTTATGCAGGACAATTGGGACCTGTTGGTTGGCTCCAGGACAATGATTCCGAGCAGGGTTCTAAGGATGGATGGCTGGGTTGCCCACCTCGCATTCCAATTGTCTCCAAGCAACAAGACAGGTTAGTTCTGCTGGATCTGGGGGAGCAACCGAGGAGGCTGAGTTGAAATTGACTCTCCCGTGGATGTGTCCTAATATGATTTTGTGTCTATGGAGACCTTGGAATGAAGCGGAGGCACTGGGGCCCTGAAGGGTTCTCCTAAAGAGAGGTTTTCACACAGCTCCATCGTGCAAATTTCGCATGTGTAGATGAGATTTGTTCTGATGGGTGAGTCAAGAAACAGCCATATGCTCTTATTGAAATCCAGGCCTCTGAGGAGAGATGCCTGGAAACCAAAGCAATGGATCCGATAGGTGCCTAGGGGCCTGTTCGTTCCTTTTTACCTCTGGGGACATCAGTCTACGGCTCTGAGTGCAGGTAGGCGCTCAGATGGCCCCAGATTACCTTTGTTGGTCCTGGGAAGCCACAAATATTGGGATGGCCTCAGGGACTTGGAGGTTTATCCTATTATTAGGTATGTGGCCATTGGAATGGGCACATACAATTCCCTTGGAGAGGGCAAGCACAGTCGTCAGGTTTGGCTCAGGGGCCTGAGCCTGTAGGGTGTGTAGGCCAGGGCTGTTTGGACAGTTGTCTGAAAACACAAACTCGGCTTATGTTTCGGGTCATAGGTATGGCAGGACTGATCTACAGACCATGAGGAGAACTCTTAGGGATATGAAAAAAGGGCGAGTGTGAGGCTCTTGTTCAAGTTTTTGTCTCTGGATATCGTGTCACTCATGGCCGTGAAATTTCCGGGTGACTTCATGGGAAATGGACGAGTCTTAATCTTGGGGGTTTGGCCCCGTCCAAAGAGTTTGGGGTCATCCTGTGGGATGGAAGAAGTCCGTTGTTCTGTTGTTGTTGATTTGTTTTGTTTTGTTTTTCAACCTCAGGTGTCCCACCAAATGAGGGATTCCAGAGTAGAGACCTGGGGAGGGGCGACTGGACAACCCGAAATCTGGTTAAAAATTGGGGCCTACGGACATGTCAAGCTTATTATGACACCTAATTGTCCAGCCAATGAGAGGACGTACTAGAGGACAGGACTCACGCTGAGGGTCACAATGCGTGTTTATGCCCTCGTCGCATCAGGAATGGGCGGGGCCTCAGGATGAATGCTGGTTTCTCCTACACTGAACGTTGGACAACATGCCAACCACAAGGTTTCTTGCCATGGGTAAGGAAGATTTCTGATGTCGGCATCACATTCACCCCTGGGCAGTGATTGGAGATAAGGTCTAGGTTCTGAAGCCTGAAAACTGAGGTAGGGAAGAGATGATGACCTAAGGCCATGGCGGGTCTGATGTGCTCAGTGTGCGGTCAGCTCTATGGGTGTTGGTCACGAGGTCCGGGCTCAGGTTGTCAGACAGTGCATTAGTGCCCAGGTTAGACTATATATTTTGGGTGCATTCGAGTGCCGTGTAGGTTCTTATCTGGAGAACTCTTCAGGATATGAAGAGTGAGCGAGTCTGAGGCGCATGCTCAGTCTTTTGTCTCTGGATTTTGTATCAGCGATGGCCGTGGAATCTTTGGGAGGCCTCATGGGCCATGGACGAATCTTGCTCTCTGTGGATTTGGCCTGATCCCAATTGTTTTTCGTCAATCTGTGGGTAGGAGGACTCCTTTCAGGTTTGTTACCTCAGGTGTCCCACCAAAAGAGGAATTCCAAAGCTGATCCCTGGAGAAGAGTGAAGGGACAACCCAAACTATGGTTTAAAATTGGGGCCTAGTGGCATGGCAAGCCCAATATGCTGTCTCTCCATCCAGCCACTGAGAGGCCTTACCTGAGGACTGGCCTAAGGCTGAGGGTCACAATGTGTGTTTGTGACCAATGTGGCCCGCA
>NW_026744323.1:0-2990 GCF_022355385.1 Mustela nigripes
TCCTTAGGAGCATTATAGCATTTCAACTTTTCATGTTCAATAAACTTATTGGGGTTGCTACCTTTTTTATTCAAATGGAGAAATAGTCATGCTTTAATCTAAATAAAGTGTTATTGATTGTGTTGTTTTCTAGGAATGAGTCACACACGCTAGTTTAAAAGTTTTGTTAAATTCCCAAGTCTGTCACCGATAAAAGCCTTTTGTAGATTAGTAACTTGATACAAAACAGAAAAGTTATGTAACACTCAATTGTTATACTATCTATGTTTCCATCTTGCATTGTAATAACACCCATCTTAACTCTATTTAAGACAAATCATTGCCAGATGGCTTTCTGGCATTGATTGCATGATATGAAATCTAGTATAACTAAAAGTTTTTGGTTTTAGTAGCATATAAATCAATTTATAAAAAGATATGTATTTGAATATAAGATAAAGTTTTAAATTATTTGGCAATTATAAACTAAAATTTTTTTCGTAAATTTTTATTTTCTAAAATCTCATTGAGCTCTTGTGCAATAAGAAACAAGTTACAAAAAATTAAGATTTATTTACCCCAATTCAAAATTATTAGGAATATAATCATAGAGGTTGAAGTATTTAAAATATGAACCCAAAATATTTTATTAGGTAAATTCATGAATGCTGAGCATTCACTGTTAAAATATACTAATACTATTGATAGACTGGTAGAAGCCTAAAATCAAATATTATTAAATATTTATATCCATATCTTTTCATGGCTTGGTAATTCATTTCTCTAGCATTAAATAATATTCCATTGTTTGCATGTACTACACTTTATTTGACCTTTCACCTATGGAAGGATATCTTGGTTGCTTCCAACCTTTTGTCAGTTATGAATAAAACTATATAGACATTTTTGTTTGTATAGTTTTCATCTTCTTTGGATAAATACCAAGAACTGCTACTGCTGAATCATCTGGCAAGAATATGTTTAGTTTTGTAAGAAACTGCCAAGTTGTTTTCCATTCTTTATTCTCAATAAACATGGAAGAACATTTCTGTTGCTCCACATCCTCACCAACATCTAGTGTTCTGTTGTCAGTGTTCTGGATTCTGGGTATGTACTGGTGTCTCTTTTTTGTTTTAATTTGCATTTTCCTGATGATATATGATGTGAAGCATCTTTTTATATGCTTATTTGCCATCTGTAATATTTTCTTTTGTGAGGTATCTGCTAAGGTCTTTGGCTCATTTTTAATCAGCTTTTTCCCCCGTTGTTGAGTTTTAAGGGGTCTTTGTGTATTTTTGATTAACAGTCCTTTGCCAGATGTGTATTTTGCAAATTTTTTCTCATGGTCTGTGCTTTGCCGTTGTGTTTCAGAGTAGACATTTTTAAATTCAGTGCTTGTGCTTTTGTAGCTAAAGTTATTGCCAAAACCAAGGTCATTTAAATTTTCTTCTATATTACCTTCTATATGTTTCATGTTTAGGTTTATAATCCAATCTGAGTTAATTTTTGAGAAGAGTGTATGATATCTGCCTGGATTTATTTTATTTTATTATTTTATTTTATTTTATATTTTTACCTTTAGCTTCACCATTACTCCAGAACCATTTGTTTAAAAGATTGTATTTTGCTCTCTCGTATTGCTTTTGCTTTTATAATTAATATAAAATATAATTGATAATATATTCTGTTCCTTTAATCTAGTCTTTCTGTGGTATATCAACATCTTGCTTACAATTATCGTTATGGTAAACTTTTTTTAAAATATTTTATTTATTTATTTGACAGAGAGAGAGATCACAAATAGGCAGAGAGACAGACAGAGGGAGAGATGAGGAGAAGCAGGCTCCCTGCTGAGCAGAGAGCCCAATGCGGGACTCGATCCCAGGCCCCTGGGATCATGACCTGAGCCGAAGGCAGAGGCTTAACCTACTGAGCCACCCAGGCGCCCCATTGCTTTGGTAAACTTTAAAGTCAGTCCTCACACTTTGTTATCCTTCAACACTATGTTGACTATTGTGAGTCTTTGCCTCTCCATATAATCTTTAAAATAAGTTTGTTAATATTAAAAAAAAGAACTTGCTGGAATGCATTAATTGTATAGATAAACTTGGAAAGCAGTGACCTCTTGAGCTTAGCAGGAGATAGACCATGGACATTGGTTGTCACAGTGGTGCCTCTGGCAGAAACTATTACAAATCCCTAGGCAAAATGAGATCTCAAGGATCTGAGAGAATGTCTAAGAAGTACTTGATACATCCCTTGGGTATGGTTTATTGAAGTGTCCACCTGTCTGAAAGCTGGGGAATCAAGCTAAGGGAGGGAAAATTAGTTATGATAAAACATATCAACAAACATCAATAAATTTTGTAAAACTAATTGTCATGGCTCATATACAATATGACCAACAGAGGGACCATCAGAAGGAAAGCATCAGTTATGTTTATTGTGAATTTTTTATTCAAAATAAAGCAATGTGAGGGGAAGATACAATAAGAAAATTACCATTTTTTAAGTGGTAAACTTCTTACAACATGGGATAGGTTTTATATTCTAAGAAGTATATTGAAAAGTAAAACATTAAAAAATAAAATTTTAATTAAAAAATTATGTAATTTTTAAAAAGGTTAAAAATAGCAGAATCATTTTTCTTATAACTGGAAAATACATTGTATATATATCTATAAAAAATAACTTGTCATGGGGGCGCCTGGGTGGCTCAGTGGGTTAAAGCCTCTGTTTTCGGCTCTGGTCATGATTCCAGGATCCTGGGATTGAGTCCCACATCAGGCTCTCAGCTCAGCAGGGAGCCTGCTTCCTCCTCTCTCCCTTCCTGACTCTGCCTACTTATGATCTCTGTCAAATAAATAAATAAAATCTTTTATTAAAAAAATAAAAAATAATAACTTGTCATGTCTGGAATCAGGAGCATGTGGATAAAAATAATATCTGAGAACAATGCTTCTGCCATGTTTTGTGCCTTGTTAATATTTTAATCAGTCAGGCAACTTTTA
>NW_026744324.1:0-2990 GCF_022355385.1 Mustela nigripes
TGTAGCTGAGTTTTTTAAAGTACATACATACATGTAAAACTGCTTTGCTTTGGGCCCTCTGCTTTGTTAAAGCTGCTATACTGCTAACCCAGATCTGCTCCAGTGATTGGCCTTCATGTCTTCAGTCTGGAAGAGACCACAGTATGTGGGAAAACATGCATCCACGTTCCAGTTTGTGGCCTCTTATCAGGAGTTGATGGTTGAGTGTACCAAGAAATGGCACTCACATAAAATGGTAGTAGTTTGGACAAGGAAAAGCTGAAGGAAGTCTTAGAAGACTTATAGCTGTCAACCTGGAATTAAAAAAAAAAAAAAATCCATACCATGGTGTTATAATGTAGCCTATTCCTGAAAACATGGAAATCACTGTGACACTTTTTTAAGGATCCTTGTGCAGAGGAACGTGAAGATAAAGGGTAGATATTTGTTATAGAAAATGATAAAATTTATGCATTCATTCAACAATTGCTAAACACCTGCTGTGTTTTGGGATCAGGTGCTGCTGATGAAGGTGGTCTCAGTCTACACCCTGAGGAACACAGTCCAAGAGAGGACTCTTTAACCAGCCTAAACTCCTGCCTCAAAGAGGTTCACAGTCTATTGGAGACAAACAAGGAAATAACTAATAATTTATACCATATGGGGTCAGGTGCAGGGAATTTGAATTCTGGTTGAGTAACTAGAGGAAGGGCTCACGGAATGATCTCATGTGATGATGGGTAGAATGTGGGACATTTTAGCAATATTGCTCGGCAATGACTGGAGACATTATTGATTGTCATGATTTGGTGGGGAATACGAAGGCTGTGCTACATACAGCATGTAGTGGGTAGAAGCCAGGGATGCTGCTAAACACTCTAAAAGGCATTAAAAAAAAGCCCTGCCCCAAAACAAGTTACTTAGACCAAAATTCTGTGGCTGAGAAACTGTACCTTAATTTAATTATGTTTTTCTCCTCTCTCATTAATGTGTGTTGTTCCTTTCCCCCATACATACATAGTTTTTAAAATTACAAAGCTATCATGTAAGAATAAATGATAGTAAATATGAACAGATATTGTAAAAGATTCAAACAATAAAGAAACATGCAAAATTCAAAAAAGAAGAGACTATGTATCTTATCAAACAGTTTGAGGATAAATTAAATATATTTCAAATTATTATAAAATAATATGGAATAAATAGATGATTAATTTTAAAACGTATGCATTAAAATATTTTTCAGTACTTCATTGTGTTCTATTAAAATCTTGATAATCCCTAACTTTTTTATATATAAAAGTGGTAAATCTAGTTTAAAATGACTAGAAAATATCTAGAATATTCCAATAAAATGGTTTATCCTGGGCACCTGGGTGGCTCAGTTGGTTAAGCGACTGCCTTCAGTTCAGGTCATGACCCCGGAGTACCAGGGTTGAGTCCCACATCTGGCTCCCAGCTCCATGGCAAGTCTGCCTCTCCCTCTGATCTTCTCCCCTCTCATTCTCTCTCTCTCAATCTCTCAAATAAATAAATAAATTCTTAAAATAAAATAGTTTGTCCTTTAACCTTTTGGCTAACAGGTGTTAAAATATGGAGAAAACATGTTTCCTGTAGCTGAGTTTTTTAAAGTACATACATACATGTAAAACTGCTTTGCTTTGGGCCCTCTGCTTTGTTAAAGCTGCTATACTGCTAACCCAGATCTGCTCCAGTGATTGGCCTTCATGTCTTCAGTCTGGAAGAGACCACAGTATGTGGGAAAACATGCATCCACGTTCCAGTTTGTGGCCTCACTAAAGCTCTAATCTTAAATTGTTGGGGTTAATGTAGAGCATGAAATCAGCCATAGTATCTGGCTTGCTAAAATGTAACACAGAGGTCAGTGGGGGCAAAAGAAGGTATCAAAGAAGGGCCTAGGCCTTTGGAATGCCAAGGCCTGCATGACCACTCTCCCTTCGGAATGCCACAGGGAGTTATCTTCCCTGAAGCTTTCTTAGTCTAAACAGCCTCAGTGATCTAGGAGATCTATGCATTGTCCTTTAGGCTATGATTTGCAGAATACACAGATCAGCATATTTTATCTTTCCTGTAAACAGATCCTCCTAGTTTCAGTAAAACCCCCTGTCACACATCAGGAGCTTGAGAAACAGTGATAAGGATTTGTGATTATCCTGAAGGATCAATAAAAGAGGAGCAAAGAAGAGCAAAGGGTCTTAGCCTCTGAGCATTGACCCCCTTGCTTTCTCCTCTCTTTCCAGCAAAGTTTGGAGTAATCCTTCATCTGTCAGAACAGGGATTGCTGGCCATTCCCAGCAATAAACTATAAGTTAGAAAGATACATAGAAAAAAAAAAAAAAAAAAGAAGGAAAGAAAGAAAGAAACAAACAAACATAGAGTGCAGTAAAAGAAAGGAAAAAATAGATCTGGGGGAAATTTTTAATTCAATTTATATCAGAGAATAAAATACATTTATTGGAGGATTCTGGGGAAGGAACACTCTGTTTTCTTTCTGTCTTTCTGTGTTTCTATCTCTATCTGTTTATCTCTCCAACTTGATGTATTTTTTTAACGTGTAGACCAACTAGATTCAAATTACCATGAAGAGGGAAGAGGGAAGCTGGACTTAGAAATTACCTGACACCAAAAAAAAAAATTTTAAGAACATGAAAAAGAATCAAGTGTAATTGAACCTCTAAGTCAAGCAAAAGTGAGAACCTACATTAACTCTGGACTATTTATATAAATCAATAAATCTTATTTATTGTTTAAATAGGCAGAATAAAAGAGTCTATGTAATAAAAAATGCAGTATTGTATCTAAAACAAACTCAAAATGTATTCAGTCATTCAGCAAATTGGTCTTCATAAGCAGAGTTAGAATCATTTTTTAAGAATGACTTATTTTTTATTTTTTTATTTTTATAAACATATAATGTATTTTTATCCCCAGGGGTACAGGTCTGTGAATCGCCAGGTTTACACACTTCACAGCACTCACCAAAGCACATA
>NW_026744325.1:0-2989 GCF_022355385.1 Mustela nigripes
GGGGGGGGGAAGGACTGAATCAAGAGCAGCTCTCTAAGATATAGAGAAAACATTTTGAGAATGTCGTGGAGGATAAAAACATGGACAAAGGGACCTGAAATAACACTGTGAGTGGTAAGTCACCATGAGAATAAGTGGTTCTTTGAAAGATCTACCAAAAGACTACAAGCTGGCACAAAGGCATTCAAATGAATGATTGATCAGAATGATTTTCCAACTGTTAAAGCAGTGAGCTCAATGACAACATGGCATGCCAGATCCAGATAGAAGGGGACTCTTATGGTAGTTTGTATAGTGTTAAAAAAAAAAAATCAAGGAAATACCAAGGTTGAGAAGATTTATGGGGAAGATTCTTAATATTTGACAACATTAAGAGATAAGTAAAGAAGAATTTTTGTTTAAAAAGAATAAAGACCGAGTCACCCATATCAGTAAGAAGTTCCAAGGAATGCCTTGATTTTCTCTGACGCAAGGGGTTTTAAGAAAATAGTCATTATCAAGACCAATGCTGTGAAGATTTCCCCCTATATTTCCTTTTAGGAGTTTTATTGTTTCACATCTAACGTTTAAGTTTTTCATCCATTGTAAGTTGATTTGTGTGTAAGGTATAAGATAAGGGTTCTTTTATATTCTTTTGCATGTGGATATCCAGTTTTACCAAAACATATTTAAGACATTACTTTTCCCCCATTGTGACTTCTTGACACCTTTGTTGAAGGACATTTGATTGAATATACATCGACATTTCCGGACTCTCTCCTAGCGTTCTATTGGTCTCTATGTCTGCCTTTACACTGTTTTGATTACTGTAGCTTTGTAATATGTTTGGAAATAAGAAAGTGTGATACTTTCAGTTTTGTTCTTTCACATACAATAGTATTAGCTATTCAGGGTCCCTTGTGCTTCCATATAAATTTTAGGATTTTTAAAAAATTATTTCTGGAAAATATGTCACTGGGATTTGGGTAGAGATTACACTGAATCTGTAGATCACTTTAGATAGTATGGATGTTTTAATGTTATGAAATATTTCAACCCATTAACACAGGATGTCTTACCAATTATTTATGTCTTCTTTAATTTCTTTCAAGAATGTTTTGTAGTTATCAGTGTACAAGTCCTTCACCACCTTGGTCAACTTTTTCCGTAAGCATTTTATTATTTTTTCAAAAATATTTATTTATTTGTTGATTTATTTATTTATTTGAGAGAGGGAGAGATTGAAAGAGCAGGGGGAGTACAATCTTGAAGATTGTACTCTGTACTTGAGAAGAATGTATATTCTGGTGATGCTGGATAGAATGTTATATATATGTCTTTTAGATCCATTTGGTCTGTAAGTCTGTTCAAGTCCTATGTTTCCTTATTGATCTTCTGTCTGGATATTCTATTAATTATTGAAAGTGGGATATTGGAATATTCTGCTGTTTTTGTGTTGTTGTCTATTTCTTCCTTCAGCTCTATCATCATTTGCTTTATTTATTTATCTTTAAAGAGTTTATTTATTTGAGAAAGAGCAGAATGAGAGAGAGAGAGAGCACAGAGTGGGGGAGGAGGGGCAAAGGGAGAGGGGAGAATGACAGGGGCTTGATCCCAGTACCTGAGGATCGTGACCTGAGATGAAGGCAGACACTTAACTGGTTGAGCCCCCCAGGCGCCCCTGCTTCATATATTTGGGTGGTCTGAATTTGGGTGTGTATATAATTATATTTTATGGTGAATTGACACTTTTATCATTATATAATATCTACTTTGTTTCTTGTGATGGTTTTGACTTAGAGTCTATTTTGTCTGATGTAAGTACAGCCTCTCCTGCTTTCTTTTGGCTACCGTTTGCATCTCCTGCTTTCTTTTGGCTACCGTTTGCATCGCTCACTTTATCTCTTGCATACAGCACAGAGTTGGATCTTATTTCAGTCCTCTGGTTGGGAAGTTTAATTATTTACATTTAAAGTAATTATTGGTAGAGAATATTGACATTTTGTTAATTATTTTGTGTCTGTTGTAGCTCTTTTGCTCTTCTCCTTTCAAGCTGTCTTCCTTTGCCTTTGTTGACTTTTGAGGGTGATATACTTCAATTCCATTCTTTTTCTTTCATGTATTTTCTTTGTTACCCATGGAGCTTAACACAAAACACCTTATAGTTATAATAATCCATTTTAAGTTGCTAACAGCTTAAGTTCAGTTATCTACAAAATGTCTATGTTCCCCCCCACACTTTATGTTATTGATGTCACAAATCACATATTTTTAAATTGTGTGTCTGCTAGCATTTTTGTAGTTAAAATTATTTTTTATACTTTTTCGTCTTTTGACTTCTATACTTCTATACTTAATATCACTATATTAAAAGTGACTTATGCATAATCATTACAGTATTATGGTATTCTGTATTTGTCTATATATTTACTTTTATCATCGAACTTTATACTTTCATATGCTTTCCTGTTTTTTACTATCTTTTTGTTTCAACTTGAAGGACTTTCTTTAGCAGTTCTTATAGGGCAGGTCTAGTGCTCATTAACTCTCTCAGCTTTTGTTTATCTGGGAAGGTCTTTATCTCTTACTCATTTTTGGTGGTAAGTTTTGCCAGATAGAGTATTCTTGGTTAGTAGCTTTTTATTTTTCCCCTCCCCCTTCTGTACTTTGAATATATCATCCTTCTCCCTTCTGGCTTCCAAGATTTCTCCCAAGAAATCCAATAGTAGCCTTAAGGGATTTCCCTTGTTCATGGTTAGTTGCTTTCCTGTTGCTGCTTTCAAAATTCTTTCTTTGTTTTTGACTTTTGAAAGTTTGATTATAATGTGTGTCAATGTGGACTTCTTTGAATTCCTATATTTGAGTTTATTGTGCTTCTTAAATTTGTTTTTTTTTTTTTTTTTTTTAAGATTTTATTTATTTATTTGACAGAGAGAGATTACAAGTAGGCAGAGAGGCAGGCAGAGAGAGAGAGAGGAGGAAGCAGGTTCCCTGCTGAGCAGAGAGCCCG
>NW_026744326.1:0-1263 GCF_022355385.1 Mustela nigripes
GGTAATATGTCAGATCTAGAGTTCAGAATGACAATTCTCAAGGTTCTAGCTGGGCTCGAAAAAGGCATGGAAGATATTAGAGAAACCCTCTCGGGAGATATAAAAGGCCTTTCTGGAGAAATAAAAGAACTAAAATCTAACCAAGTTGAAATAAAAAAAGTTATTAATGAGGTGCAATCAAAAATGGTGGCTCTAACTACTATGATAAATGAGGCAGAAGAAAGAATTAGCGATATAGAAGACCAAATGACAGAGAATAAAGAAGCTGAGCAAAAGAGGGACAAACAGCTACTGGACCACGAGGTGAGAATGTGAGAGATAAGTGACACCATAAGATGAAACAACATTAGAATAATTGGGATTCCAGAAGAAGAAAAAAGAGAGAGGAGAGCAGAAGGTATACTGGAGAGAATTATTGGGGAGAATTTCCCCAATATGGCAAAGGGAACAAGCATCAAAATTCAGGAGGTACAGAGAACACCCCTCAAAATCAATAAGAATAGGCCCACACCCCGTCACCTAATAGTAAAATTTACAAGTCTTAGTGACAAAGAGAAAATCCTGAAAGCAGCCCGGGAAAAGAAGTCTGTAACATACAATGGTAAAAATATTAGATTGGCAGCAGACTTATCCACAGAGACCTAGTGGACCAGAAAGAGCTGGCATGATATATTCAGAGCACTAAACGAGAAAAACATGCAGCCAAGAATACTATATCCAGCTAGGCTATCATTGAAAATAGAAGGAGAGATTAAAAGCTTCCGGGAAAAACAAAAACTGAAAGAATTTACAAATACCAAACCAGCTCTACGGGAAATATTTAAAGGGGTCCTCTAAGCAAAGAGAGAGCCTACAAGTGGTAGATCAGAAAGGAACAGAGACAATATACAGTAACAGTCACCTTAAAGGCAATACAATGGCACTAAATTCATATCTCTCAATAGTTACCCTGAATATTAATGGGCTAAATTCCCCAACAAAAGACACAGGGTATCAGAATGGATAAAAAAACAAAGCCCATCTATATGTTTCCTACAAGAAACTAATTTTAAACCTGAAGACACCTCCATATTTAAAGTGAGGAGGTAGAAAAGAATTTACCATGCTAATGGACATCAGAAGAAAGCAGGAGTGGCAATCCTTTTATCAGATCAATTAGATTGTAAGCCAAAGACTATAATAAGAGATGAGGAAGGACACTATATCATACTCAAAGGGTCTGTCCAACAAGAAGATCTAACAATTTTAAATATCTATGCCCCC
>NW_026744326.1:1363-2989 GCF_022355385.1 Mustela nigripes
ATGAATTTACCATGCTAATGGACATCAGAAGAAAGCAGGAGTGGCAATCCTTTTATCAGATCAATTAGATTGTAAGCCAAAGACTATAATAAGAGATGAGGAAGGACACTATATCATACTCAAAGGGTCTGTCCAACAAGAAGATCTAACAATTTTAAATATCTATGCCCCCAACATGGGAGCAGCCAACTATATAAACCAATTAATAACAAAATCAAAGAAACACATCAACAATAATACAATAATGGTAGGGGACTTTAACAGTCCCCTCACTGAAATGGACAGATCATCCAAGCAAAAGATAAGCAAGGAAATAAAGGCCATAAATGACACACTGGACCAAATGGACATCACAGATATACTCAGAACATTTCATCCCAAAGCAACAAAATACACATTCTTCTCTAGTGCACATGGAACATTAACCAGAATAGATCACATCCTCGGTCCTAAATCAGGACTCAACTGGTATCAAAAGATTGGGATCATTCCCTGCATATTTTCAGACCACAATGCTTGAAGCTAGAACTCAACCACAAGAGGAAGTTTGGAAAGAACCCAAATACATGGAGACTAAACAGCATCCTTCTAAGAATGAGTCAGTCAACCAGGAAATTAAAGAAGAATTGAAAAAAAATCATGGAAACAAATGATAATGAAAATACAACGGTTCAAAATCTGTGGAACACAACAAAGGCAGTCCTGAGAGGAAAATATAGAGTGGTACACGCCTTTCTCAAGAAACAAGAAAGGTCTCAGGTACACAACATAACCCTACACCTAAAGGAGCTGGAGAAAGAATAAGAAAGAAACCCTAAGCCCAGCAGGAGAAGAGAAATCATAAAGATCAGAGCAGAAATCAATGAAATCGAAACGAAAAAAACAATAGAACAAATCAACGAAACTAGGAGCTGGTTCTTTGAAAGAATTAATAAAATTGATAAACCCCTGACCAGACTTATCAAAAAGAAAAGAGAAAGGACCCAAATAAATAAAATCATGAATGAAAGAGGAGAGATCACAACTAACACCAAAGAAATACAATTATAAGAACATACTATGAGCAACTCTACGCCAAAAAATTTGACAATCTGGAAGAAATGGATGTATTCCTAGATACATATAATTACCACAACTGAACCAGGAAGAAGTAGAAAGCCTGAACAGACCCATAACCAGTAAGGAGATTAAAACAGTCATTAAAAATCTCCAAACAGACAAAAGCCCAGGGCCAGACGGCTTTCCGGGGGAATTCTACCAAACATTTAAAGAAGAACTAATTCCTATTCTCCTGAAAATGTTCCAAAAAATAGAAATGGAAGGACAACTTCCAAACTCATTTTATGAGGCCAACATCACCTTGATCCCAAAACCAGACAAGGATTCCATCAAAGAAGAGAGCTATAGACCAATATCCTTGATGAACACAGATGCAAAAATTCTCACCAAACTACTAGCCAATAGGATTCAATTGTACATTAAAAGGATTATACACCATGACCAAGTGGGATTTATTCCAGGGATGCAAGGTGGGTTCAACATCCGCAAATCAATCAATGTGATACAACACATCAATAAAAAAAGAAAAAGAACCATATGATACTCTCAATAGATGCTGAAAAAGCA
>NW_026744327.1:0-2988 GCF_022355385.1 Mustela nigripes
TTTCATTTGAGGGGCGCCTGGGTGGCTCAGTGGGTTAAAGCCTCTGCCTTTGGCTCAGGTCATGATCCCAGGGTCCTGGGATGAAGCCCCATATTGGGCTGTCTGCTCAGTTGGGAGCCTGCTTCCCTCCTCTCTCTCTGCCTGCCTCTCTGCCTACTTGTGATCTCTGTCTGTAAATAAATAAATAAAATCTTTAAAAAAAAATTATTCATTTGACAAAGCACAAGCAGAGGGGAGTGTTGGAAGCAGAGGGAGAAACAGACTCCCTGCTGAGCAGGGTATCAGTCTCTGGGCTTGATCCCAGGACCCCAGTATCATGATCTGAACTGAAGGCAATACTTAACTCACTAAGCCACCCAGTTTTATTTTGAAAACTGTTTAACATACAGAAAAATCGAGTAAAAATTGATGATAAACACCCAAACACCAACTGCAAGGATTCAGCAACAGCTCTTCTACCCACAGGTCCTGTCCCTGTGCTTTAACAAAATCACCTTTTTTTGCACCAAAAATACATACATACACACATACATATAAGGATACATCAATCTTAATATTTGGCCATACTCACCTTTATTGTATCTTTTCATCTGTTTGTATACTTACCTTTCTTTTCCTAAACTATCTGAAAGCAAGTTACAGACACCATAATCATTCATCTCTAAATCTTTGTTATGTATCTTACATAACCACTGTGGAATTATATGATGAATTAGTAATTCCTACTATCATCTAAATGGACCCATATTCAAATTCCTAATGTCATCTAACATTAATCCATATTCAAACTTTCCCCTTTTAAATATCTTTCATAGCATTAATTAAGAAAAAACAAGATCCAGTCAAGTTCCATACTTGTACCCTCTATCCCTACACTGTGTTTAATCAAGACAGGATGCTGTACTTAGTCATATGCTTTTTCTGCATCTATTGAGAGGATCATATGACTTGTCCTTTCTTTTATTTATGTATTGTATCACACTGATTGATTTGCAGATGTTGAATCAACCTTGCAGCCCATGAATAAATCCCACTTAGTCCTGGTGAATAATGCTTTTAATGTAGTGTTGGATCCTATTAACTAATATCTTGGTGAGAATTTTTGTGTCCCAAGTTCAACAGGGATATTGGTCTGTAATTCTTCTTTTTGGTGGGGTCTTTGGTTTGAGGATAAAGGTAATGCTGGCCTCCTGGAAAGATTTTGGAAGTTTTCCTTCCATTTCTATTTTTTAAAAAGATTTTATTTATTTTATTTGACAGAGAGAGATACAGCGAGAGAGGGAACAGAGACAGGAGGAGTGGGAGAGGGAGAAGCAGGCTTCCCGCTGAGCAGGGAGTGTGATGCAGGGCTTGATCCCAGGACCCTGGGATCATGACCTGAGCTGAACAAAGACATTTAAGGACTGAGCCACCCAGTTGCCCCCATTTCTATTTTTTGAAAGAGCTTCAGAAGAATATGTATTAATTCTTCTTTAAATGTTTGGTAGTGGGATGTCTGGGTGGCTCAGTGGGTTAAAGCCTCTGCCTTCAGCTCAGGTCATGATCCCAGGGTCCTGGATTGAGCCCTGCATTGGGATTTCTGCTCAATGGGAAGTCTGCTGCCTCCTCTCTCTCTGCCTGCCTCTCTGCCTACTTGTGATCGCTGTCTGTCAAATAAATAAATAAAATCTTTTTTATTTTTTATTTTTTTAAAAAGATTTTTTATTTTATTTATTTGACAGAGAGAAATCACAAGTAGTCGGAAAGGCAGGCAGAGAGAGGGAAGCAGGCTCCCTGCTGAGCAGAGAGCCCGATGCGGGACTCGATCCCAGGACCCTGAGATCATGACCTGAGCCGAAGGCAGCGGCTTAACCCACTGAGCCACCCAGGCGCCCCAATAAAATCTTTTTTAAAAAAATAAATGTTTGGTAGAATTCCCCTGGGAAGTCACTGGCCTTGGGCTCTTGTTTGTTGGGAGATTTTTTTTTTATCACAGATTCGATTTCCTTGCTGGTTATGGCTGTGTTTGGGTTTTCTATTTCTTTGTGATTCATTTTGGTAGTTTAGACATCTCTAGGAATGCATCCATTCCTTCCAGATTGCCTAATTTGTTGGCATATAGTTGCTCATAATATGTTTTTATACTAGTTTGTATTTCTTCAGTGTTGGTTGTGATCTCTCCTCTTTCATTCATGATTTTGTTTATTTGGGTCCTTCCTCTTTTCTTTTTGATAGGTCTGGCTAGGGGGTTAATCAATTTTATTAATTCCTTCAAAGAACTAGCTCCTAGGGCGCCTGGGTGGCTCAGTTGGTTGAGCAACTGCCTTTGGCACAGGTCATGATCCCGGACTTCCAGGATCAAGTCCCGCATCGGGCTCCCAGGATCAAGTCCCGCATCGGGCTCCCAGCTCCTTGGGGAGTCTGCTTCTCCCTCTCACCTTCTCCTCTCTCATGCTCTCTCTCACTTATTCTTCCTCAAGTAAATAAATAAAATCTTTGAAAAAAAAAAAAAAAAGAACCAGTTCCTAGTTTCATTGATCTGTTCTACTATTCTTTTGGTTTCTATTTCCTTGATTTCTGCTCTGATCTTTAGTACTTCTCTTCTCCTGCTGGGCTATGGCTTTCTTTGCGTTCTTTCTCCAGCTGCTTTATGTGTAGTTAGGTGTATTTGAGACCTTTCTTGTTTCTTGAGAAAGGCTTGTATTGCTATATACTTCCCTTTGAAGATCACCTTTGTTGTACAGTTGTGTTTTCACTTTCATTTGTTTCCATGTTTTTCAAATTTGTCTTTAATTTCCTAGTTGACAAACTCATTCTTCATAGAATGCTCTTTAGCCTCCATGTATTTGAGTTCCTTCCAAATTTCCTCTTGTGATTGAGTTCTAGCTTCAGAGCATTGTGGTCTGAAAATATGCAGGGAATGATCCCAGTCTTTTGGTACTGGTTGGGACCTGATTTGTGACCCAGGATGTGATCTATTCTGGAGACTGTTCTTTTTTTTTTTTTTTT
>NW_026744328.1:0-2988 GCF_022355385.1 Mustela nigripes
CAACCCGAAATACGGTGAAAAATTGGGGCCTAGGGGCATGGCAAGCCCAATATGCTGTCTCTCCATCCAACCACTGAGAAGCTTTACCTGAGGACTGGGCTCAGGCTGAGGGGCACAGTGTGTGTTTGTGACTAATGTTGCCCGCAAGCATGGGCGGGGCCTCATGGGCCACACTGGTTTCAACTACACTGAACCTTGGACAACATGCCAACCACAAGGTATCTTGCCATTGGGAAAGAGTTCTGATTTCTGCATCATTTTCAAACCCGGGTCGTGATTGGAGATAAGGTCTAGCTTCTGGAGCATGAAAACCGAGGTTGAGAAGAGATGACAATCTAAGGCCATGGCGGGTCCAATGTGCTCAGTGTGCGGCGACCTATGTGGGTGGGGCCAGGAGGTCCAGGTTCAGGCTGTGTCAGAAAGGGCATTAGTGCCCAGGTCAGCCTATATATTTGGGATACAGCCGAATTGCGTGCAGGTTGATCCTCATTTGAGGTTTCTGGGTAGCCCCAGAGGGCATGTTTTTCTTCTGGAGGGTTGGCAGAGTGCTGCATTGTATTTCTGGATTGCCAAACTGGAGGGCTTGTGGGCCAGTAGTCTGAGGATGAAAGTCTGAGAACCCAAGCTAGGCCTAGGTTTCTAGGTGAGGATATGGCAGGCACAATCTACAGACCTGAATCGAGATCTCGTGCATCTGAAGTCAGGACGAGGATCAGACGATCGCTCAGGTTGGACATTCTGTCCCTGATGGCCCCTTCTTGAAGTGGGGGTGGATCACGAGGCCATGGGGGATTTTCCACGATTGGAGTTGTGAGAAGCTCCCAACTGCAAAAATTCTTCTGCAGGACAATTGAGACCTGTTGGTTGGCTCCAGGACAATGATTCCGAGCAAGGTTTTAAGGATGGATGTCTGGGTAGCCCACCTCGCATTCCAATTGTCTCTAATCAACAAGACAGGCTAGATCTGCTGGATCTGGGGGAGCAACCGAGGAGGCTGAGTTGAAATGGACTCTCCCGTGGATGAATCCTAATATGATTTTGTGTCTGTGGAGACCTTGGAATGAAACTGTGGCACTGGGGCCCCAAAGTTTCTCCTAAACTGAGGCTTTCACACAGCTCTATCATGCAATTTTCCCATGTGTAGATGAGATTTGTTCGGATGGGTGAGTCACGAAACAGCCATATGCTGTTATTGAAATCCAGGCCTCTGAGGAGAAATGCATGGAAACCAAAGCAATGGATCCGATAGGTGCCTAGTGGCCTGTTCGTTCCTTTTTACCTTTGGGGTCATCAGTCTACGGGTCTGAGTGCCGGTAGATGCTCAGATGGGCCCAGATTGCCCATGTTTGTCCTGGGAAACCACAAATATTGGGATGGCCTCAGGGACTTTGGAGGTTTATCCTATTAGTAGGGTTGTGGCCATTGGAATCAGCACATCCAATTCCCTTGGAGAGGGCAATCACAGTCGTCAGGTTTGGCTCCAGGGGCCTGAGCCTGTAGGGTGTGTAGGCCAGGGCTGTTTGGACTGTTGTCTGAAAACACAAACTCGGCTTCTGTTTCGGGTCATAGCTATGGCAGGACTGATCTACAGACCATGAGGAGAACACGTCGGGATATGAAAAAAGGGCGAGTGTGAGGCCCTTGCTCAAGTTGTTGTCTCTGGATATCGTGTCACTCATGGTCGTGAAATTTCCGGGTGACTTCATGGGAAATGGACGAGTCTAACTCTCTGGGTGTTTGGCCCCGTCCAAAGAGTTTGGGGTCATTCTGTGGGATGGAAGAAGTCCGTTGTTCTGTTGTTGTTGATTTGTTTTGTTTTGTTTTTCAACCTGAGGTGTCCCACCAAATGAGGTATTCCAGAGTAGAGCCCTGGGTAGGGGCTACTGGACAACCAGAAATCTGGTTAAAAATTGGGGCCTAGGAAATGTCAAGCCCATTATGACACCTATTTTTCCAGCCCCTGAGAGGACGTACTAGAGGACAGGACTCACGCTGAGGGTCACAATGTGTGTTTATGCCCTCCTCGCACTCAAGAATGGGCGGGGCCACAGGGTGAATGCTGGTTTCTCCTACACTGAACGTTGGACAACATGCCAACCACAAGGTTTCTTGCCATGGGTAAGGAAGAGTTCTGATTTCTGCCTCACAGTCACCCCTGAGCAGTGATTGGAGATAAGGTCTAGGTTCTGAAGCCTGAAAACTGAGGTAGATAAGAGATGATGACCTAAAGCCATGGCGGGTCTGATGTGCTCAGTGTGCGGTCAGCTGTCTAGTGGTTGGTCATGAGGTCCGGGCTCAGGTTGTCAGACAGTGCATTAGTGCCCAGGTTAGACTATATATTTTGGATGCATTCGAGTGCCGTGTAGGTTCTTATCTGAAGAACTCTTCAGGATATGAAGAATGTGCGAGTCTGAGGCATGTGCTCCGGCTTTTGTCTCTGGATTTTGTATCAGCGATGGCCGTGGAATGTTGGGGAGGCCTCATGGGCCATGGACGAATCTTGCTCTCTGTCGATTTGGACCGATTCCAATTGTTTTTCGTCAATCTGTGGGATGGGTGGACTCCTTTCAGGTATGTTACCTCAGGTGTCCCACCAAAGAGGAATTCCAAAGCAGAGCCCTGGGGAAGAGTGAAGACACAAGCTGAACTACGGTTAAAAATTGGGGCCTAGTGCCATGGCAAGCCCAATATGCTGTCTCTCCATCCAGCCACTGAGAGGCCTTACCTGAGGACTGGGCTCAGGCTGAGGGTCACGATGTGTGTTTGTGACCAATGTGGCACGCAAGCATGGGCGGGGCCTCATGGGCAACACTGGTTTCAACGACACTGAACCTTGGACAACATGCCAACCACAAGGTTTCTTGCCATGGGGATAGAGTTCTGATTTCTGCATCATTTTCAAACCCGGGCCATGATTGGAGATAAGGTCTAGGTTCTGAAGCCTGAAAACCAAGGTTGACAAGAGATGACGACCTAAGGCCAGGGCGG
>NW_026744329.1:0-2988 GCF_022355385.1 Mustela nigripes
CCAGGGATTAGGGCTCTGTCTCCCTGGTTTTCCCTTAATCACCTTTGCAAAGTCTTCTTGGAGACTGACCTTCGGCATCACAGCTAACTCTTAATGGAGAGGCCTGGACTGCACCCGTTGTCATCATTAGTTAACTATACTTGTTGTGGTAACGGGTATAGACACGCAGACCAAGTCTCTTTAGTCAGAATGAAAGGGACGGCCTATATGGACGACTTGCAAGGCACATTCGAGCAGACCTTTGGAGTGAGCCCCAATGCCCTTACAGGACTAGTGGATAAGGAAGTTTCGGTCCATTTTGGCAAGAGAGTATTCCTCAGCCTTCGAAGAAAATGAACCCCTGGACCTTGCCTTGACATGAATGTCCCATGCCCTGCTGATGGGAAATGGAAAAGGCAAGCAGACAAAGGGAAATGTCATATGGCTTCCCACAATATGTGCCTCGGAAGGAATACTTTGGCCCTTAGTAAGGGAAGGGAAAACTGAAGGGTTAGAAGTCAGAGAAGGAGACCCACCAGGAGTGACTCAGGACACTGAGGACCAAGGTGAGGGTTACAGAAAAGAGAAATGTTAAAGGGGTGTTCAGGAGTTGTGGCATATATTATGAGGAGCACTGGGACTTACATGCAACTAAAGCATCCGTGAATACTCTGTCAAAAATGGATAAATGATGATAGGTGGGCTTTCTCAACAGGACAGCAACAAGAACAACATAAATGCAGAGTAAAACAAACTGGCCATTTCAAATCCAAAGGAAGTCACAGGGAGAAAAGGAAAGCATTATTTTTATTATCTTTCTTTATTGAAATGACATAGGATTGCTTTACTAAAATGTCCTTCTGAATTGTGCCTTTATCCTTGTGACTTATAGTCTACCCACCTCTTCCATCTCTGGAATCAATGAGAGGACATGGCAATGCCTTCGCTCAATACCTAGAAGAGTGGCCCAGGAAAATGACTTGGACTTGGCCTTCTGTGTGTGGGATTACTGATTCTAACGCTTCAGTCACTACTAGAGAGCTGAGATTTTGTAGGTTTCCTGACCTAATCTTGGGAGTTGCTATGTGTCTGATAATTTATCCTCTTCTCTCTGGTCTTGCATTTGCTAGCATAAATGTGTGGATGTGTCTCTTAGGTTATTCTTTTTTCCTTTCTACCAGTTCTCAGGTTGTTTTATACTTTCAGCTGTGTTCTTGTCTCCCTGTTTTATCCCAGTAATGGCTTCTGCAGTTTGTTCATGATTATGACACTGAACTGTAAGAACTCCTGATTTTTTTTTCCTATTTCTTTGTTTGTATTTCCTTTATTTCTATAAATATATGTATGATTTCATTTTTTCTGTTAACGTTGGTTTTTATTCTTCTTGTTCCTTCAGCATCGAGGTAGGTTGCTTTCCTTTTTTTTTTTTATATTATTTTTTTTTTTTTGGTGTTTTTAAATTTTGGAAATGCACTCTTTAACCCTATATGGTTTCCCCATCAATGTTTTGGCATCACCCCATAAGTTTCTTGACATTCCTTTGTTCTTGGCTCTTTCTGCTTTTCCGTTGGATTTTCTTTAATGCTCTCATTGCTGCTACGTGATTGTGTTGTGTTGTGCAACTTTTAGTATCTGGCTGTATTTCCAATTTGAAAGTGATATCTTCCCGTTTTCATACCTTCATGATCATAAGTGCACAGGATAGGTTTTGACTTCTCTTCCATTAATTACCCCTGGATTTGGTCCAGCTCATGACCTGTGATATACAAAGTTCGATCTGCCTTTGGGAAGAACAAATCTTATGCTCCTAAGATACGCAATTTTACTCATGGATCTCCAAAGCTCAGTAGGTCTAGAGAGCCAATGTGGACGTCTGTTATTCCTTACCACCTTACCATCCAGATGATCTGTGGTGTGTTTAACGTGGATATCATAGTCTCCAACAATATTGGATTAAAGTCCCCATCTCCCTTCCTCTCTGTTCATATGCTTCCAACGTTTAGATACAGCCATGTCCTGGTATATATGTTGGCAGTTCTTCCAGGTTTCTGATGTTTTGATGCTCCATCATGACAAAACACCTTCCGCTCCCTTTTGTCTATCAAAGGCATAAAATCACTCTAGATGACTTAGGCACAATCACTTTGGCTCTCTTCTCCTTGGCAAGAGGATATCCTAGGTTTCCAAATTTCTTCCCCTTCAAGCTATGTGTATCTTTATAGTCAAAGGAAATCTCCTATGGGCAACAGAGGTCGAGCTTGTTTAATATTTGTTGTTTTCTGATGCATTCTTTCGCGATTATTTTTTGGTTTATTTTATTTTATTTTGTAATTTCAACCACACCTACAAAATGTTTGTATTGACGGGAGACTTTCGTCTTGAATGCTGAATGAATTATTGTTAGGTAGGAAGTTCAGTTTCACATTTCAGTTGACTTCTGACTTGAATTCTCTGTGCCTTTCCATTTTATGGTATTTTCTTTGGGGATGTTTCATTAGTGCGATTTCTCACGTCCTCTCCCTCTTTCGCGTGTCTTCTCTGTGTGTGTGTTCGTGTGTGTGTGTGCATGTGCATGTCTTAATGTGTGCTTGGTCTGTGTGTGTTTGACAAAAATCTTATGATTAAATTTCAAGAGGTAGGAATTGGGTCTCTTAAGGTTAGCAATTCAATTTGACTTGCATGAAAACTCACATTCCATCCGTTTCAAGAACATCTTCTGCAAGGAATGTCATCATTTGTAGTCTTCCATAAACACGTATTCTCACAAAACGGCCTGCAAACAAACACCACATTTTGTGTGCCTCATAAGAATCGTATTGTTTTCCCTATACCCCTTGATTTTTCATATGTTTCTTAACTGTATTGAGGGAGTGAAATAGTCTGTTTGTTTTCTTTCTGAGAATGATAGATATGACTGAGCCCTAAGCTCTCTGCATGCCTGTCACATGAGACATGTGGAAGATCATTCTTGCTTAAGTCTCAGTAAGAATTTGCGGTGACATGGAGGAC
>NW_026744330.1:0-2988 GCF_022355385.1 Mustela nigripes
TATTTTTGAAAACCTTTCTCCCAGGTGCCAATTATGAAGAACAACTAAAAGTTTCTAGCTAGGAACTCTTTTTTTTTTTTTAAGATTTTATTTATTTATTTGCTAGACAGAGATCACAAGTAGGCAGAGAGGCAGGCAGACAGAGAGAGGAGGAAGCAGACTCCTTACGGAGCTGGGACCTCCATGTGGGGCTCAATCCCAGGACCCTGGGGCCATGACCTGAGCTGAAGGCAGAGGCTTTAACCCAGTGAGCCACCCAGATGCCCCTAGCTAGCAACTCTTATGAAAGTGCTGGCATGTGGGAAAAGGACACAGAGCCTGGGGGAAATAAGAAGCATGGGTAGAAAACACAGGCACAAAACAGAGAACGCTGGAGAGAAGAGTGGGTATGAGGGAGCCACAGACCCCGGGGGAAAGGGGAGGGTGACAAAATTCATAGACAGAAGTTAAAGTTTCCAAGTTATGAACACATGGCCTCTCAGGAGGAAGGAAAGACACAGTGTCTCACCTGGAACTGATTTCTGAGAAAGACCTTTTCCCTTTGCTCCCCAATCTTCCAGGCCTCTTTCTCATTATCTGGAAAAAAAACACACATTTTAAAGATGCCGTTTATATATATAATGAATCTTGGAATACTGCGGGAAAAAAAACCTAATGGTGTATTTTTAAAAATTATTTATTTATTTATTTATTTATTTATTTATTTATTTAGACAGAGAGAGAGATCACAGGTAGTGAGAGAGGTGGGGGAGGGAGGGAACAGGCTTAGCAGAGACCCTGATGCGGGGCTCAGTACCAGGACCCTAAGATTATGACCTGAGCTGAAGGAAGAGGCTTAATACACTGAGCCACCCATGTGCCCCACTAATGTTGTATTCTATGGTGAGTAACACAACACAATAAAAAAATTCTTTTTAGAAAAGAAGTGGGGAAATGTTCCTTCAACTTTTGTTTTCTGGAAAAATAAATAAGTAAAAGTTTCCCTTTTCGAAAGCATCAACGTACCTCATGTATTATGGGTTGCACTGAGTCTCATCAAAGTTAATATGCTGAAGTTAATATGCTGAAGTCTTAACTCCCATATTCTGAGGTATATGCCCTTCATAGGAAATAAGGTCATTCAAGATAGAATCCAGTAAGATGAGGTCAGTTGGAGTTGGGTGGTGGCTAGTCCATCATGACTGGTATTCTTACAGAAAGAGGAAATCTGGGGGAACACAAATTTGTATGGCCACAAGCAACGAACAGAGTGCTGGGATAGAGCCTTTGAGAGATGCTCCATCATGACTTTCAGAGGGCCTATACCAAATCCTTCTAGAAAACCGATGCAGAGGGTGCCTGGGTGACTCAGTAGGTTATGATATCAGGGTCCTGGGATTCAGTCCTGCATCAGGCTCTCTGCTCAGCAGGGAGCCTGCTTCCCGCTCTCTCTGCCTGCTTCTCTGTCTACATGGGATCTCTCTCTCTCACTCTGTCAAGTGAATAAATAAAATCTAAAAACAACAACAACAACAATAAACCACCCCATGCAGAGCAGACCCTGTTGGGTCCCTGTGGGCCAGAGCTTTGGGTCTGCTCTTACAAATGTGTCCAAGAGACTCAAAGACTGACAGAATGAAAATGGGAGGTGAGTAGAGCATAAGTGATGGTGTTTGTGAAACTCCCCAAGTGATCCTAACTGGGAACCCAGTACTGAGGTCCATTTAGCTCCACACTACTTCTCAAATTGAAATGAGCCTGGCAATCATCTGGGTATCTTCCTGAAAGAGCTTCTATGGGGTGTTCCACTCTAATAAAAGCTTCTGGTCATCCTGCATCTGAGAGCAGACTGCACTCCTCCAGGAGCCTGAACATCTGTGGATACACCCTCTCTCCCCAGCTCACCCTGACAATCAAACCACGTCTCCTGCTTCTCCGAGGAAGAAGCTCAACCACACATCTAGGACACCGACATTTCCTCATCACTTAGCCTCTGAGCTCAGGAACTCAGGAGGTCCCACCATCATCTGTGTCTATAAGTTGTTCTCCAAGGAGGGGCCTGAACTCAAAATGACAGACACAATCTGAGACAATGGAAATGAGGGACATTCTGCAAAACAAAGACAGCATTTCTCAATACTGTCACTATCACTGAGGACAAAGAAAAAGGAAGAGTGGTAACTGATCTTCAATACAGACTAAAGAATGAATACAATATTGTGGAGCATACCAAATAGCATGGAGGACAAGGGGAGATGGAAAGGAGAAGGGAGTTGAGGGAAATTGGAAGAGGAGGTGAACCATGAGAGACTATGGACTCTGAAAAACAATCTGAGGGTTTTGAAGGGGTGGGGGGGTGGGAGGTTGGGGAACAAGGTGGTGGGTATTGGAGAGGGCACGGATTGCTTGGAGCACTGGGTATGTGCAAAAACAATGAATACTGTTACGCTGAAAAGAAATTATTTAAAAAATGACATCATTGTGTCACTGCACGAAATCTGTATATGATTCACAGGGAGTGAAATGAAGATATAACACAAGTGTTTCTTACATCTGTGGGATAGTTTTATTGTCCTGGGAATGACCATGAGGCACCTGCATGGCTTTGGTGGTGGAGAGTGTGATTCGATCTCAGGGTGCACATTTCACTTTTTTTCCTCATTTGTTTACTATTATTATTGAGTGATTGATCGGTTTTGTTATTCAGTTAGCAAACATATAGAACATCATTAATGTTTGTTGTAGTGTTCAACAATTCATCAGTTGTGTGTAACTCCCTGTGCTCATCACAACATGTGCCCTCCTTAATATCTGACACCTGGTTACCTCATTGTCCCACCTCCCTCCCTTCTGGAACTCTCAGTTTTTTCCTGGAGTCCAGAGTCTCTCAAGATTTGTCACCCTTTATGTGTTAACTTCCAGAAAAATTTTACAAAGCTGGAGGCTTTGGTTTTTGGTTTTCCCTGCCTCAGGGAATCACGGCTTATCACAGACTGGTGGTGCCACGCA
>NW_026744331.1:0-2986 GCF_022355385.1 Mustela nigripes
GAGGGCCAGTGCAAAAGGCCAAGCGTTGCCTACACCGGGAGAATGTAGTGTGCATTGAGTGCCATCCTAGGCCACGCACGTTGCTGCAGGGTTGTGACTGTGTCTGCTTAGTTCGGCCTGGCAGGGTGAACCCAGAGCGCCAACATGGTGCCCGGGAAAGCAAGGCCCAAGAGGGACCAGCTCTCCCGCAGCTCTTCTTCCCTGATGCGACAGAGCGAACACCCAAAGCCTTGCTGAGGAAGCAGCAGCGAAGTGCTGTTCGCGCCAAGCTGAAAACCTCTGCGAAAGCCTAGCAGTCGCTGGGAAATCAGAGTCGGTTCTGTGGGATGCTGCTGCTGCTTGCCTTAGCCTAGTATTCGCAGCACGGCAGGAGAAACCCTCATACAGCGAAAGGCTCTTTTCCTGGGCATCTCCTCTGGGAAAGTACAGCATTCTTTGGGAAATCGGAGTCGGGTCTGTGGGATGCTGCTGCTGCTTGCTTGAGCAAGACTCCACAGCACAGTGTAATAAACCTGCATGGAGCGAAATCCTCTTTGCCTGGGCATCCTCACTGCCTGAGAGAGAACCGTGGTTGCGCCTGTGGAAAGAGCCTTAAGGAAAGGGATATGTCTGTCACTGGGCTCCTCAGGAGCCTCTCTGGGGAAAGTGCAGCAAGCTGCCCCAGGAGAAGAGAAGGAGCCATTGGCCTTGTGGTCGGGAAATGGTCGCGAAGCTGGAGAGCCGGCCCTGGCAGGAACAGCGGGCCAGTGGCAAGACAAGTGTCACCCACTCCCTGTGCAGAGAGACGAAGCCTGGCTGCTAAGGAGACATGAGGGGACGATTGGGCCGGGGAACGTGCTCCAATCTGAGGAAGGAGTCTGGGCAGAAGGAAGGCCTTTCCTGTGCCTCTGGTCCCAAGTGGAAAGCATCTCCTTGGCCACCTGTCCAGAGGGCAGACGTGGGCTTTCCACCAAGCTCCCAGCCCTGAACTCGCAGAAACACCTCCTGGAGGAACGGGCAATCAGATGCTGTCTTCCTCCAGGATTTGGCAGCATTGGCGGAGGCAGGGGGTGTCCCGGAAAAACAGGGACAGTTACCCAATACTCCCCATCCCAGGGCACGGGCGGTGTGCAGGGATCCTCTCGCGTCTCCTCAAGGATGGGGAAGGCACTAGCCTAGTCCCCTGTCCACCTGAATGCCAGAACAAAAGGGCTGGCCGTGCCTACGCTGAGAGATGGCATTGTGAGCAGAGTGCCATCCTAGGCCATGCACGCTGCTACAGGGTCGAGGCTGTGTCTGCTTATTTCAGCTTGGCAGGATGAACCAAGGATGTGAACTTGGAGCCCGGGATAGCAAGGCCCCAAGAGGCACCAGCTCTCCTGCAGCACTTCTTCCCTGACGCGACTGCAGCCTTGCTGAAGAGGCAGCGGCGAAGTGCTGTTCGCTTCAAGCCAAAGCCTCTGCAAAAGCACAGCATTTGCTGAGAAATCAGAGTCGGTTCTGCGGGCTCTTCTGCTGCTTGCCTGTGCCCAGTCTCGCGGTGGGAGAAACCCGCATACAGCAAAAGCCTCTTTGCCCGGGCATCTCCTCTGGGAAAGCACAGCATTCGTTGGGAAATCAGAATCGGATGTGTGGGATGCTGCAGCTGAATGCCTGAGCTAGTCTCCGCAGCATGGTGGAAGATACCCGCATGGAGCGAAATCCTCTTTGCCCTAGCACCCCTTTGCCTAATAAAGAAATATGGTTGCACATCTGAAAGGCCCTTAAGGAAAAGGACACGTCTGTCACCGAGCTCCACAGGAGCAAATCTGGGGAAGGCGCAGCACGCCACCCCCAGAGAAGGGAAGGAGCCGTTGGCCTTGTGGTTGGAAACAGTCGGGAAGCAGGAGAGCCTGCCCTTGCAGGAACAGCAGGCAGGTCGCAAGACAAATGTCACCTGCTCCCTGTGCGGAGAGACGAAGCCAGGCTGCTAAGGAGACATGAAGGTACGACTAGGGAAGGGACGCGTGCTCCACTCTGAGGAAGGAGTCTGGGAAGAAGGCAGGCCTGTCCTGTGCCTCTGGTCCCAAGGGGACAGCATCTCCTTGGCCAACTGTCCCAAGGGCAGACTTGGGCTTGCCACAAGGCGCCATTCCCGGAACTCGCAGAAACAGCCCCATGGAGAAACGGGCAGTCAGATGCCGTCTTCCACCAAGATGTGGCAGCGATGTGGGTGGCAGGGAGTGTGCCGAGGATGGAGTGGAGACTGTCCCCCACAGTTCCCCATCCCAGTGCACGGGCCGTGTACAGGGATCTTGTCGCCTCCTCTCTCCTGTGGTGAAGGCACTGGCCTAGACCCCGAGTCTGCCTGAGCGCCCGAACAAAAAGCAAAGCCTTACTTACCCCAGGAGATGGTAATAGGCATAGAGTGCCATGCTAGGCCACGCATGCTGCTGCAGGGTTGTGACTGTGTCTGCTTAGATCTGCTTAGCAAGGTGAACCCCAGGCGCAAACTTGGAGCGCGGGAAAGCAAGGCCCAAGAGGCACCAGCTCTCCCGCGGCTTTTCTTCCCTGCCACGACAGAGCGAACAACCAAAGCCTTGCTGAGGAAGCAGCAGCGAAGTGTGGTTTGCGCCAAGCTGAAAACCTCTGGGAAAGCATAGCAGTCGCTGGGAAATCAGAGTCGGTTCTGCGGGCTCTTCTGCTGCTTGCCTGAGCCCAGTCTCGCGTTGGGAGATACCCGCATACAGCGATAGCCTCTTTGCCCGGGCATCTCCTCTGGGAAGGCACAGCATTCGTTGGGAAATCAGAATCTGATGTGTGTGATGCTGCAGCTGAATGCCTGAGCTAGTCTCCGCAGCATGGTGGAAGATACCCGCATGGAGCGAAATCCTCTTTACCCTAGCACCCATCTGCCTGAGAGAGAAGTGCGCTTGCGCCTGTTTAAAGAGCCTTAAGGAAAGGGACACGTCTTTCACTTTGCTCCCCAGGAGCATGTCTGTGGAAGGTGCAGCACGGTGCCCAGGGA
>NW_026744332.1:0-2986 GCF_022355385.1 Mustela nigripes
ACTGGAACTCCACCAGGGCCTGTCACATTTGCTGCCTCCGCACCCTTTTCTCCTTCAACAACATCAACCTCCACAGTCTCTCCATCTCCTACACTGCGAAGGTACTTCCTGGGGTTATTCTTCTTTATGGCAGTCTAGTGTACAAATACATCTTCCTTGGTGTCATTCCTGTTGATGAAACCATATCCGTTTCTTACATTGAACCATTTTACTGTTCCCAAAACCTTCGTTGCGATGACCTTCTTGTCCCCGCCGGCAGGCGCCGCTGATGTGAGGCCGCCCAGGCCGCCGCTCCCTGCGCCGCTGCCCCTGGTGCCGGGCTTGGTGTTGGCAGCGCTGAGGGCGGGGGAGGGGGGGGAGCGGCTGGCGGCTGCTGGGTCTCGGCCTCGCTGTTCATGGTTGCCATGATGGTGACTGGGGCCGGCTGGGGCAGCTACGGCTCCTCCCGCAGTGTGATGGTAACTAGGCAAGCAGCGGCGGTGGGGCTGCTCAGGGCTCTCTGGGGTCCGCTCTCCGCTCCTGCTACCGATCGAACTCTCCAATCCTGATTCTAAAGGTTCTCTTAAGTAGTACTCTAGATTTACAGATTATTATTCAGTGTTGGGAAAGCACTCCTGCCATGATTCATTTTGGTGCAGGTTGTCTTTATTTGGTCAATGGTGACCCTTTCAAGCTGGTTCCTGCATCCTTTTAACATGAATATATCCTCCTTCTCAGTCCGCACAAGTTCAGGCACAGAAACCCAGAGGCTGAGAAAGAATTCCCATCTGCTTGAGTACAAAAGTCTCTCAGTCTACACCAGAGTCCAGGAAGTTTGGGAAACAACCTGAAGGATCTGATCAAGGTCCTAGTTGATAAGTAACCTCATCAGAGGTGGACTAAAAAGGCCCTGATCTGAGGTCAATATGGCGTCTTCCCCCAAGACAGACACTCTGACTACCCTTTCCTGGGAGGGCCTGCTTTTTTTTTTAATACTTCCTCTCCTCCATCGAGAATATTTTTAGTCCTATTAGGATTGAATACCCCCTTTCTCCCTTCACCAGTAACAATCAAGTGGCTAGTGGCTCTACAAAAGCTTAGAGAGTCTTGAGTGGAAGGGAAGTCTCCCTCTTGGTTGATATCCTAGTTTCCTCCATCCCTAGCTGTGTGCCTGTCTCTGAGCCTCAACGTGCTCACTTCCAAAATGGGGAGGACAATGAGATTTATGTACTGTAGGGCACTGTCCCCTGAGAACAGTTTGATTAATAAAGGTCTTTGGAGCATACCTTACATAAACATTCAATAAACATGACATCCCATTACTTACATTTCCTTCCCTCGCATTTTTTATTTCCTGGCTTCACAGCTGGATCATCTTTCAGGCAAGGCCTAACCAGACTATATCTCCTGACCTCTACCCTCCCACAAATATGCTGGTGCTCTTTCCAGTGCCCAGAAAAGGCCTACAGTTTAACATATTTGTGTTTAATTCAATCTGTTCTTTATATAGACTAATATCCAGGCAATCCAGGACTCCAGACTGTGTCCCATTCCCCCTTTTAGGGCCAGGATATGAGGGAAGGAAGAGCAAGATCTTCATTTATACTCACATCCCCTCCTACTAACCAGAGGGGATCAGGAGAAATGGTGGATGCAAGGAACCTCTGACATCTGAAGGGTGGGAATCTGGAGCCAAGATGGATCTTGGGGAGAAGAAAAGGAGAAAGGGACACAGAAAGTGGGAACAAGGGAGGTGGGGATGGATGGGAGTGAGTCGAGGACTGGATACAAAGATAAGGACGGGGCATGAGTTGAGGGTGGGCACTTAGCCAAGAAGTACCATTATGAGCAAAATGGGAGTCAAAGAGGGACGTTCAAGAGATAGGATGTTTGAACTCAGTAACAGTACCACTGATAATGATACTACAATAAATGTCTCCTTCCAACCAGAGCATTCCACTTTATGTGACAAGTTGAATAATCTCACTATTATCTAGGTCACTCTACTGCCTTGCATGCATAGATTTTCAGTTCTCCTACAGAAGGGAAAAATGTAAGTTTATTTTCATGACTGAGCTTTGAGATCTCCCAAGAATGTTTGTGTTTTAAAAGGTAGATCCTCTCCTGGGGCACAGAGGGACAACACCCATCATTGTTGGCAGCACCAGGAGTTATGAGGGGTTGGGTGCCTCAGAAAGTGACTCTAAGACAAGGATGTGAGTATAAGTAGTTTCTCTGGAAGGATCTTTGGTGGGAAGAAATGATGGGAACTAAGATGTGAAGAAGGAGAGCAGCCAACACAGAAGACAGGGTGTTAGTTTAGAGGTCACTGCTTGGGCAACTCTGTCTCCATCCACTGGGAACATTTTAAATACATGCAGAACAGCCCTGAGCCATCCCATCCAAGTGCAAAAAGACCTGCACAGGATGAGTGTTGCTCTTATGGACATTGGTTACCTGGCTCCCGAGCTGACTGCCATGGCCAAAGAAGCCAAGGAAGCCAATGGACACCCTTGGGTAAAGAGCTGCAGGCAACTGTGAAGGCAGCCACTGTGTGTACAAGACAGGGCTTGTCAGTGAAGACACTAGAGGGCACCAACCCTCTCCTCTCCTCTCCTCCCTATCATGACCCATGGGATCTGAAATATTGAGAAATTAGTGTAGTGCTGCCAATCATACACCAAATGACTGCCAGGAGGCCTTACTTTCCTGATCACTTACAGTCCCAACACTGATACTTCTTAAATAACAAGTAACTTCTGTCCTGAGACTACTCCAACCCCACTCTTTCACTCCAGAAGTTTCAGTTCAAGCAAATATTCTTCCAAGCACTCTTCAAATCTTGCCAGGAACAAAGACATGCACCTTTAACAAGGGATGGTGGATTATCGACAGTCTATACCTTGTGCCAAGAACAGCAAACAATTTTGTCCTCCAAGAAAAAATTCCCATTCCTTGGAGTCTCAGAAGGCATAGGATTTAAGAGTGCTCACTATCCTTGAAATCA
>NW_026744333.1:0-2985 GCF_022355385.1 Mustela nigripes
CACATTGATTGATTTGCAGATGTTGAACCAACCTTGTAGCCCTGGAATAAATCCCACTTGGTCGTGGGGAATAATCCTTTTAATGTACTGTTGATTCCTATTGGCTAGTATTTTAGTGAGAATTTTCGCATCTGTGTTCATCAAGGATATTGGACTGTAGTTCTGTTTTGTGATGGGGTCCTTGTCTGGTTTTGGGATCAAGGTGATGCTGGCCTCAGAAAAAAAGAGTTTGGAAGTTTTCCTTCCATTTCTATTTTTTGGGAACAGTTCAGGAGAATAGGAATTAATTCTTCTTTAAATGTTTGGTAGAATTCCCCGGGAAGCCATCTGGCCCGGGGCTTTTGTTTGTTTGGAGATTTTTGATGACTGTTTCAATCTCCATACTGGTTATGGTTCTGTTCAGGTTTTCTATTTCTTCCTGGTTCAGTTGTGGTAGTTTATATGTCTCTAGGAATGTATCCATTTCTTCCAGATTTTTGAATTTGTTGGCGTAGAGTTGCTCATAGTATTTTCTTATAATTTTTTTTATTTCTTTTGTTGGTTGTGATCTCTCCTCTTTCATTCATGATTTTATTTATTTGGGTCCTTCCTCTTTTCTTTTTGATAAGTCTGGAAAGGGGTTTATCAATCTTATTAATTCTTTCAAAGAACCAGCTCCTAGTTTCATTGATCTGTTCTATTGTTTTTTTTTTTTGTTGGTGGTGGTGTTTTGTTTTGTTTTGTTTTTGTTTTCTATTTCATTGATTTCTGCTCTGATCTTTATTATTCCTCTTCTTCTGCTGGGTTTAGGCTTTCTTTGTTGTTCTTTCTCCAACTCCTTTAGGTGTAGGGATATGTTGTGTATTTGAGATCTTTCTTGTTTCTTGAGAAAGGATTGTACAGCTTTATATTTTCCTCTCAGGACTGCCTTTGCTGTATCCCACATATTTTGAACACTTTTGTTTTCATTATCATTTGTTTCCATGAATTTTTTCAATTCTTCTTTAATTTCCTGGTTGACCAATTCATTTTTTAGAAGGATGCTGTTTAGTCTCCATGTATTTGTGTTCTTTCCAAGTGTCCTCTTGTGATTGAGTTCTAGTTTCAGAGCATTGTGGTCTGAGAATATGCAGGGGATGATCCCAATCTTTTGATAATGGTTGAGATCTGATTTCTGACCCAGGATGTGGTATATTCTGGAGAATGTTCCATGTGCACTAGAGAAGAATGTGTATTCTGTTATTTTGGGTTGGAATGTGTTGAACATACCTGTGATGTCCATCTTGTCCAGTGTGTCATTTAAGGCCTTTTTCCTTGTTGTTCTGTTGCTTGGATGATCTGTCCATTTCAATGAGGGGAGTGTTAAATTCCCCTACTGTCATTTTATTATTGTCAATGGGTTTCTTTGATTTTGTTATTAATTGGTTTATTTAGTTGGCTGCTCCCATGTTAAGGACATAGATATTTAAAATTGTTAGGTCTTCTTGTTGGACAGACCCTTTGAGTATGATATAGTGTCCTTCCTCATCTCTTATTATAGTCTTTGGCTTAAAATCTAATTGATCTAAGGATTGCCACCCAGCTTTCTTCTGATGTCCATTAGCATGGTAAATTGTTTTCCACCCCCTCTCTTTAAATCTGGGGGTGTCTTCGGGTCTATGATGAGTTTCTTGGGCAGAATATTGACAGGTTTTGCTTTTTATCCATTCTGATACCCTGTGTCTTTTGATTGGTGCATTTAGGCCATTTACATTCAGGGTAACTATTGAGAGATATGAATTTAGTGGCATTGTATTGCCTATAATGTGACTGTTACTGTATATTGTTTCTGTTCCTTTCTGATCTACTACTTTTAGGCTCTCTCTTTGCTTAGAGGACCCCTTTCAGTATTTCCTGGAGAGTTGGTTTGGTGTTTGCAAATTCTTTCAGCTTTTGTTTGTCCTGGTAGCTTTTTAGTCTCTCCTTCTATTTTCAATGATAGCCTAGCTGGATATAGTATTCTTGGCTGCATGTTTTTCTCACTTAACACTCTGAATATATCATGCCAGTTCTTTCTGGCCTGCCAGTTCTCTGTGGATAAGTCTGCTGCCAATCAAATGTTTTTACTGTTGTACAATACAGACTTCTTCTCCCAGGCTGCTTTCAGGATTTTCTCTTTGTCGTTAACAGTTGTAAATTTTACTATCAGGTTACGGGCTGTGGACCTATTTTTATTGATTTTGAGGGTCATTCTTTGCATCTCCTGGATTTTGATGTTTGTTCCCTTTGCCATATTAGGGAAATTCTCTACAAAATTTCCCTCCAATATACCTTCTGCTCCCCTCTCTCTTTCTTCTTCTTCTGAGATCCCAATTATTCTAATGCTGTGTCATCTTATGGTTTCACTTATCTCTCAAATTCTCTCCTCGTGGTCCAGTATTTGTTTGTCTCTCTTTTGCTCAGCTTCTTTATTCGTCATCATTTGGTCTTCTGTATCACTCATTCTTTTGTCTCATTTATCCTAGCAGTAAGAACTTCCATTTTTTATTGCACCTCATTAATAGCTCTTTTGATTTCAACTTGGTTAGATTTTAGTTCTTTTATTTCTCTGAAGGGGCTTTTATCTCTCTGGAGAGGGTTTCTCTAATATCTTCCATGCATTTTTCGAGCCCAGCTAGAACCTTGAGAGTTGTCATTCTGAACTCTAGTTCTGTCATATTAGCAATGTCTGTTTTGATTAGGTCCCTAGCCTTTGGTACTGCCTCTTGTTCTTTTTCCTGTGGTGAATTTTTCCACTTTGTCATTTTGAGCAGATAAGAATATAGAAAGGAGCAAATGCTAAAAGGGTGGCAAAGACCCCAGGAAAATGTGCTTTAACCAAATCAGAAGAGACCCCAAGTTGTGGGAGAAGGAAAGGGGATAAAAAAGAAGTTCTGGGAAAAAAAGGTTAAAAAAAAAGAAAACAAGAAAAAAATATTTACAAATAAATAAATATATATATATATATATATATATATATATATATAT
>NW_026744334.1:0-950 GCF_022355385.1 Mustela nigripes
ACAGAATGTCCAACCTGAGCGATCGTCTGATCCTCGCCCTGACTTCAAATGTACGAGTTCTCGATTCAGGTCTGTAGATTGTGCCTGCTATATCTTCACCCAGAAACCTAGACCTAGCTTAGGTTCTCAGACTTCCATCCTTAGACTACTGGCCCACAACCCCTCCAGTTTGGCAATCCAGAACTAAAATGCAGCACTCTGCCTGCCCTCCAGAAGAAAAACATTGCCCTCTGCGGCACCCAGAAACCCCAAATGAAGATCATGCTGCACGCCATTCGGCTGTACCCCAAATATATAGGCTGACCTGGGCACTAATGCCCTTTCTGACACAGCCTGAGCCTGGACCTCCTGGCCGACCTAGACAGCTGGCCGTACACTGATCACATCGGACCCATCCTGGCCTTAGTTCGTCATGTCTTCTCAACCTCGGTTTTCAGGCTTCAGAACCTAGACCTTATCTCCAATCACGGCCCGGGTTTGAAAATGATGCCGACATCAGAACTCTTTCCCCATGGCAAGAAACCTTGTGGATGGCATGTTATCCAAGGTTCAGTGTAGTTGAAACCAGAGTGGCCCATGAGGCCCCGCCCATGCTTGCGGGCCACATTGGTAACAAACACACATTGTGACCCTCAGACTGAGCCCAGTCCTTAGGTAAGGCCTCTCAGTGGCTGGATGGAGAGACAGCATATTGTACTTGCAATGCCCCTAGGCCCCAATTTTTAAACTTATTTCGGGTTGTCCCTTCACTCTTCCCCAGGGCTCTGCTTTGGAATTCCTCTTTTGTGGATACATGAGGCAAGAAACCTGAAAGGAGTCCTCCCATCCCACAGATTGACGAAAAACAATTGGGATCGGGCCAAATCCACAGAGAGCAAGATTCGTCCATGGCCCATGATGCCACACCAACATTCCACGGCCATCGATGATACAAAATCCAGAGACAAAAG
>NW_026744334.1:1050-2983 GCF_022355385.1 Mustela nigripes
CAGAGACAAAAGCCTGAGCACGCGCCTCAGACTCACTCATTCTTCATATCCTGAAGAGTTCTTCAGATAAGAACCTACACGGCACTCTAAGGCAACCAAAATATATAGTCTAACGTGGGCACTAATGCACTGTGTGAAAACCTGTGTCCGGACCACGTGACCAACACCCAGACAGCTGACCGCACACTGAGCACATCAGACCCGCCATGGCCTTAGGTCATCATCTCTTCCGTACCTCAGATTTCAGGATTCAGAACCTAGACCTTATCTCCAATCACTGCCCATGGGTGACTGTGATCCAGAAATCAGAACTCTTCCTTACCCATGGCAAGAAACCTTGTGGTTGGCATGTTGACCAACGTTCTGTGTAGGAGACACCAGCATTCACCCTGAGGCCCCGCCCATTCTTGAGTGCGACGAGCGCATAAACGTGCATTGTGACCCTCAGCATGAGTCCTATCCTCTAGTATGTCCTCACAGTGGCTGGACCATTAGATGTCATAATGGGCTTGACATGTCCCAAAGCCCCAATTTTTAACCAGATTTCTGGTTGTCCATTCGCCCCTCCCCAGGGCTCTACTCTGGAATCCCTCATTTGGTGGGGCACCTGAGGTTGAAAAACAAAACAAAACAAATCAACAACAAAACAACGGACTTCTTCCAAACCACAGAATGACCTCAAACTCTTTGGATGGGGCCAAACCCCCAGAGAGTAAGACTCGACCATTGCCAATGATGTCACCCGGAAATTTCACGACCATGAGTGACACGATATCCAGAGACAAAAACTGAGCAAGAGCCTCACACTCGCCCTTTTTTCATATCACGAAGAGTTCTCCTCATGGTCTGTAGATCAGTCCTGCCATACTTATGACCCGAAACATAAGCCGAGTTTGTGTTTTCAGGCAACTGTCCAAACAGCCCTGGCCTACACATCCTACAGGCTCAGACCCCTGGAGCCAAACCTGACGACTGTGCTTGCCCTCTCCAAGGGAATTGTGTGTGCCCATTCAAATGGCCACAACCCTACTAATAGTATAAACCTCCAAAGTCCCTGAGGCCATCCCAATATTTATGGCTTCCCAGGACAAAAAGGAGCAATCTGGGCCCAATGAGCACCTACTGGCACTCAGACCCGTAGACTGATATCCCCAGAGGTAAAAAGGAACGAACAGGCCCCTTTGCACCTATCGGATCCACTGTTTTGGTTTCCAGGCATCTCTCCTTAGAGGCCTTGATTTCAATAACAGCATATGGCTGTTTCTTGACTCACCCATCAGAACAAATCTCATCTACACATGGGAAACTTGCATAATGGTGCTGTGTGAAAACATCTCTTTAGGAAAACCCTTCAGGGCCCCAGTGCCACCGCTTCATTCCAAGCTCTCCATAGACACAAAATCATATTAGGACACATCCACGGGAGAGTCCATTTTAACTCAGCCTCCTCGGTTGCTCCCCCGGATCCAGCATATCTAAACTGTTTTCTTGCTTGGAGACAATTGGAATGCGAGGTAGGCTACCAGCCATCCATCCTTAGAACCCTGCTCGGAATCGTTATCCTGGAGCCAACTAACAGGTCTCAATTGTCCTGTAGAAGTATCTTTGCAGTTGGGAGCTTCTCACAACTCCCATCGTGGGAAAACCCCCTTGGCCTCGTGATCACTCCCCCTTCAAAAAGGGGCCATCACGGACAGAATGTCCAATCTGAGCGATCGTCTCATCCTCGCCCTGACTTCAGATGCACGAGATCTCGATTCAGGTCTCACCCAGAAACCTAGGCCTAGCTTGGGTTCTCAGACTTCTGACCTCAGACTACTGGGCCACAAGCCCTCCAGTTTTGCAATCCTGAACTACAATGCAGCATTCTGCTTGCCCTCCAGAATAAAAACATTGCCCTCTGGGGCTTCCCAGTAACCCCAAATGAGGATCA
>NW_026744335.1:0-2983 GCF_022355385.1 Mustela nigripes
GAGCCCAGAAATAGACCCTCAACTCTATGGTCAACTAATCTTTGACAAAGCAGGAAAGAATGTCCTATGTAAATAAGACAGCCTCTTCAATAAATGGTGTTGGGAAAATTGGACAGCCACATGCAGAAAAATGAAATTGGACCATTTCCTTATACCACACACGAAAATAGACACAAAATGGATGAAGGACCTCATGTGAGAAAGGAATCCATCAAAATCCTTGAGGAGAACACAGGCAGCAACCTCTTCGAACTCATCTCAGCAACATTTTCATAGGAGCATTGCCAAAGGCAAGGGAAGCAAGGGCAAAAATGAACTATTGGGACTTCATCAAGATCAAAAGCTTTCGCACAGCAAAGAAAACAGTTAATAAAACCAAAAGACAACTGACAGAAAGGGAGAAGATATTTGCAAACGACATATCAGATAAAGGGCTAGAGGCCAAAATCTATAAAGAACTTATCAAACTCAACACCCAAAGAACAAATAATCCAATCAAGAAATGGGCAGAAGACATGAACAGACATTTCTGCAAAGAAGACATCCAAATGGCCAACTGAAACATGAAATAGTGCTCCATATCACTCGGCATCAGGGAAATACAAATCAAAATCACAATGAGATACCATCTCACACCAGTCAGAACGCCTAAATTTAATAAGTCAGGAAATGACAGATGCTGGCGAGAATGCGCAGAAAGGGGAACCCTCCTACACTGTTGGTGGGAATGCAAGCTGGTGCAACCACTCTGAAATACAGCTTAGAGGTTCCTCAAAATGTTGAAAACAGAACTACCCTATGATCCAGCATTTGCACAACTGGGTGCTTACCCTATAGATGCAAACGTAGTGATCTGAAGGGGCATGTTCACCTGATTGTTTATAGCAGCAATGTCTAAAATAGCCAATCTATGGAAAAAACCTAGATGCCCATCAACAGATGAATGGATCAAGAAGACGTGGTATATATACACAATGGAATACTATGCAGCCATCAAAAGAAATGAACTCTTGCCATTTGCAACAACATGGATGGAACTAGAGCGTATCATGATTATCGAAATAAGTCAAGCAGAGAAAGACAACTATCATATGATCTCCTTGATATGAGGAATTGGAGATGCAACATGGGGGATTAAGGGGGTAAGAGAAGAGTGAATGAAACAAGATGGGATTGGGAGGGTGAAAAAACATAAGTGACTCTTAATCTCACACAAAAAACTGAGGGTTGCTGGGAGGAGGGGGTTTGGGAGAAGGGTGTGGGATTATGGACATTGGGGAGGGTATGTGCTATGGTGAGTGCTGTGAAGTGTGTAAACCTGGTGATTCACAGACCTGTACCCCTGGGGATAAAAACACATTATATGTTTATAAAAAATAAAATTCAAAAAAATCTGGCAAATAAAACATTTTCTAAATAAAAAAGAGGGCACATCGTCCATATACACTATGGAGTATTATGCTTCCATCAGAAAGGACAAATACCCAACTTTTGTAGCATCATGGACGGGACTGGAAGAGATTATGCTGAGTGAAATCAGTCAAGCAGAGAGAGTCAATTATATGGTTTCACTTATTTGTGGAGCATAACAAATAACATGGAGGACAAGGGGAGTTAGAGAGGAGAAGGGAGTTGAGGGAAATTGGAAGGGGAGGTGAACCATGAGAGACTATGGACTCTGAAAAACAATCTGAGGGTTTTGAAGGGGCAGGGGATGGGAGGTCGGGGTACCAGGTAGTGGGTATTATAGAGGCCACGGATTGCATGGAGCACTGGGTGTGGTGCAAAAACAATGAATACTGTTACACTGAAAATAAACTTAAAAAATTAAAAAAAAAATCGAAGAAGCCGTGAACAGACACTTCTCCTTAGGAGACATATGAATAGTCAACTAGTACATGAGAAAGTGTTCATTCTCATTAGCCATCAGGGAAATTCATATCAAAACCATACTGAGATACCACCTTTCACCAGTTAGAATGGCAGAAATGACAAGGTATAAACAATGATTCTCAGAACACTGAAAAAATAAAATAAAAAAATAAGTGGTAAGGCAACAAACAACGTTGGATAGGTTGTAGGGAAAGGGGTACCCTCTTACACTATTGGTGGGAATGCAAGTTGGTGCAGCCTCCTTGGAAAGCAGTGTGGAATTTCCTTAAGAAATTAAAAATAGAGCTACCATATGAACCTCCAATAGCACTACTGATTATTTACCCCAAAGATAGAGATGTAGTGAAAAGAAGAGCCCTCTGTACCCCAATGTTTATAGCAGTAATGGCCACAGTCAACAAACTGTGGAAAGAACCAAGATGCCCTTCAACAGGTGAATGGATAAGGAAGATGTGGTCCATATACACTATGGAGTATGATGCCTCCCTCAGAAAGGATGAATACCCAACTTTTGTAGCAACATGGGCGGGACTGGAAGAGATTATGCTGAGTGAAATAAGTCAAGCAGAGAGAGTCAATTTTCATATGGTTTCACTTACTTACGAAGCATAAAGAATAACACGGAGGACAGTGGGTGAAAGCGAGGAGAAGGGAGTTGGGGGAGACGAACCATGAGAGGCTGAAGAACAATCTGAGGGTTTTGAAGGGGCGGAGGGTGGGAGGTTGGAGGAGCCTGGTGGTGGGTATTATGGAGGGCACGGATTGCATGGAGCACTGGGTGTGGTGCATAAACAGTGAATCTTGGAACAGTGAAAAAATAAAATAAAATTTAAAAATGTTTTATATTCGTGTGTGTGTGTGTGTGTGTGTGTGTGTGTGTGTGTGTGTGTGTGTAATCTTCAGACTCTGTATGCACACAAAATTCTAGTTCCGGTTTCCTCCTCTTTCCCACACTGTGATTAACATTGATACTGTGAGTATTGTTCAAAATAGAGACAGTACCATGGTTCTTAATTCTCTTGCTTTGGATTTTTTAAAAAGATTTTACTTATTTATTTGACAGAGAGAGATCACAAGCAGACAGAGAGGC
>NW_026744336.1:0-2982 GCF_022355385.1 Mustela nigripes
AGCTGGACCCATTCCTCACAGTGCTTAAAACAAAAATTAAAAATGAGTCAAAATGGATCAAAGGCCTAGATGTAAGAGCCAAAACCATAAAACTCTTAAAAAAATGCATAAATCTTAGTGACCTTAAATTAGGCATTGGTTTTTAAACATAACACTAAATGCATTACCAACAAAATAAAAATACATAAATTGGAACTTATCAAAATTAAATACTTCCATGCTTCAAAGGACACCCTCAAGAAAGTAAAAAAAGAGATAATCCATAGAATGGGAGAAAATATTTTCAAATCATCAAAGTGATAAGAATATAGTATCTAAAATATATGAAGAAGCATTTCACCTCAACAATAAACACACAAATAACCCCATTTTAAGATAACAGATCTATTTTTCCAAAGAAGTAGTGCAAATATCTAATAAGCACATGAGAAGATGCTCAGTATTGTTAGTCTTTGGGAAATGCAAATCAAAACCACAATTAAATACCACCTCACACCCACCAGGATGGTATTAAAAAAAAAAGCAGATGGCAGGATATGGAGAAATTGGAACCCTTTTGCATTGCCGATGTACGCTGCTTGGAAAAAGTTGGGCAAGTTCCTCAGAAAGTTAAACACACAGTTACCACATAACCCAGCAATTGCACTCCTAGATCCATACCCAAGAGATTAAAAACAAGTTCACACACACAAGAATCGATTCATTTGCATAGGAGTATTTATGATAGTATTATTTGTAACAGCTCTAAAGTGCAAAGTACTCAAATGTTCATCAACTGAGGAATGGAGAAACAGATGTGGTATAGCCATATGAAGTAGTATCATTCAGATGTGAAAAAGACTAAGGTACTGATGCAGGGTACAACAAGAATGAATCCTCAAAATATGCCAAGGGAAACAAAAACCAGTCCCAAGAATCCATACAATATAGGAATTAATTTTGTGAGATGTCCAGAATTGCCAAGTTCACAGAGATGAAAACAGGTTAGTCATTTCCCAGGACTCGGGGAAGGGAAGAATGGGGAGTAACTGCTAACAAGTACTAGAGCTTTTTTTGGTTGGATGAGAATGTTTTGGAATTATATAGTGCACAACTCTAAGTAGACTAAAACCACTGAACTGTATACTTTGAATGGGTGAATTTAATAATATGTGAATTAGATCTCAATATTTTAAGGAGCTGATCATAACATTCTCCTTCAGCAGGCTCATATCTCAGAGAAAAAGTCAAAGGAATACAAGGGTCTGTAAAGCCACGCTTCCCACTGCTTCTCTGACCTCACCTCCTATCACCTTCCTGCCTGCTCAGTCAGCTCCAGCCACACTGCCTCCTTTCTGCTCTCCAAACCTGCCAGCTCACTCCCACCACAGGGCCTTTGCACTTGCTTTCCCCTCAGCCCTGGAAGACAATCCTCCACATACTACTGCACAATTAACTTCTCCAGTTGCTGAGGTCTGTGCTTGAATGTCCCCTTTGCAAGGAGACCACATGCCCCAACACTTCTTTATCCCTCATCCCTGCTTTCCTTTTCTCTTCTGTATTGGCCACTATTTCATATACAGCATGATTTTCTTATATATTATTTGTCTGCCCCTCCCATTAGAACATAAGCTCCATGACAGCTAGGGTTTTCGTCTTCTTGTTCACTGCTGTAGATTTCACACTCTACATGACACACAGTAGGAGCTTACTAAATATCTGCTGGGTGATCACAGAAGGAGTGAATGCCTACAGAGGTAAAGAGTTTAGAGGACCCATCCTGAGAATCAAGAATTTTCAGGTTCAAGCAACGGACATACAAATGACTTCAGGAATAAGCTTTTTTTCTTTTTAACATGGGGTCCTGCCTCTCACCAAAGAGTTGTTGAATCCTAAGAGCGAGCAGGTCTTTTCTGATATCTGCTAGTTAATCATCCTAAGCACGCAGGAAAGCAGCAAGCCCCAGGCTCGCTCTTTCAGCAGTGGAGGCTGTGAGCCTTGACCACCTTCTCATCTTTGATCCTTCCGTTTCAGCTGTACTTCCCACTCGGTTTCACACAGTGACACGGATGCGGGCTAACTCACTCTCTCCCTGGACATGTGTGCTTTGAGTCTGGCTAACTCTGCAGACTGAGAGACATTCTGGAAGAGCCCGAGGATAGGAGGAGCCCTCCTCCAGTAGGAACTCCCCCAGCCCTCGGCCCAACGCCACCCCCCCCCGCCCGCCCCAGCTCCAGAAAGCCTCTCTGTTGTACTTAAATGGGCCTTCCATAGGAGCCCTGCAGGAACACACATGTTAGCAAGCATTTAAGAGGAGGCTCAATGGACAGACTTTTATGTTATTTTTAACTAATGATTCATTCCCTTCAGTGATTCAGCCTTTCTTTGACTGTGAACTTGAAACATGAGAGAGACTTCTGATAAGGCTTCTGAAAAGTCATAATGCTTTCCAGAAACTGAGTCTTCGATAGAAATCCCTCTGTATTTCTGCCATTTAGATTCTCTATTTTGCAGATAAACTAGCTTTTTGCTGTGTCTGTGTAGGCTGTGGCAGAAAAGATCGGAAACTGAGAAAAAGTTCAAAGACCCATCAGTGTCATCTTCAAAATCTCCCTTTCCTCAAGTGTCCTGAAACACGCCTGTCCTCTCTATCCCCCCCACCCCCGAACATTTTCTCTGTAGCTGACACTATTATGCCAATAATTTTCAGTAGCACCGGGGATCCCAATCAGTATAATTCAGAATCAGGATCCAATTTCACACCTGTGTTTGGTCCACCCAAATATCCCATAGCTTTTTTGGGTTTGGTTTCATTCTAGCTGAGGCTAACTTATTTTCTTTCCAATAAAATAAAATTGAAACAGCAAAGCCAGGGGCACCTGGGAGGTTCAGTCGGTTAAGCGCTGGGCTCTTGGTTTCCATTCAGGTCATGATCTTATGGTCCTGAGATCAACCCTGAGTCAGGCTCCACGCTGGGGTAGGAATCAGCATGGGATTCTCTCT
>NW_026744337.1:0-2982 GCF_022355385.1 Mustela nigripes
CATTGATTCTTCTCCTACCCACTTAAGCCCCCATGTTGCATCACCACTTCCTCATATCAGGGAGATCATATGATAGTTGTCTTTCTCTGCTTGACTTTTTCGCTAAGCTTGCACCCGAATGTTTATAGCAGCAATGTCCACAATAGCCAAACTATGGAAAGAACCTAGATGTCCATCAACAGATGAATGGATCGAGATAAATTAGATTTTAAACTAAAGACTGAAGTCAGAGATACAAAAGGACACTACATGATTCTTAAAGGGTCTATTCACCAAGAAGATCTAACAATTTTAAATATTTATGTCCCAATATTGGGAATAGTCGACAACATAAGACAACTATTAATGAAGAGAAAGAGTCATATTGATATGAATACATTAATAGTAAGGCATCTTAAAACTCTCAGTAATAGATTGTCAAAGCAGAAAAGCAATAAAGAAATAAGAGCATCGAATGACACATTGGACAAGACAGACCTCATAGATATATTCAGATCATTCTTCCCTAAAACAACAGAATACTCCTTCTTCTCGAGTGCACATGGAACCTTCTCCAGAATAGACCACATATTGGGTCACAAATAATGACTCAACTGATAACAAAAGATTGAGAAAAATTCCGTGTATATTCTCAGATCACAATGCTTTGAAACTTGAGCTCAATCACAACAGAAAGTTTGGAAGAAACTCAAACACCTGGAAGCTAAAGACCACCTTACTTAAGAGTGCTTGGATCAACCAAGAAATCAAAGAACTTAAACAATTCATGGAAACCAATGAGAATGCAGACATATCGGTACAAAACCTATGGGATACAGCAAAGGTGTTCCTAAAGAGGAAAGACATAGCCATGCAAGCCTCCCTTAAAAAAAATGAAAAATCCAGAATACACCAGCTGTCATGGTTCCCTAAAGAACTGGACAATAAACCACAAATTAAACCAACTCCACACACAAGAAGGGAAATAGTCAATTTAGGGCAGAGATCAATGAAATAGAAACTAAAGATACAGTAGAATGTATCAATGAGACTAGAAGTTGGTTTTTTGAAAGAATCAATAAGATCGATAAACCATTGGCCAAACTAATCCAAAAGAAAAGAGAGATGGCCCATATTAATAAAATTATGAATAAAAAGAGTTAGACCACAACTAACACCAAGGAAATAGAAACAATCATCAGAAATTTTTATCAACAGGTATAAACCAATAAGTTTAGCAACCTAGTTGAAATAGATGCATTCCTGGACAACTATAAACAAATATTGAACCAGGAAGAAATCAACAACCTGAATAGACTGATATCTAGTAATGATATTGAAGCAGTGATCAAAAACCTCCCTAAAAACAAGAGCCCAGGACCTGATGGATTTCTTTGGGGATTCTACCAAATTTTCAAAGGAGAAATAATGCCTATTCTTATGAAGCTGTTTCAAAATATTGAAGCAGAAGGAAAACTAACAGACACTTTATGAAGCCAGCATTACCCTGATCTGCAAACCAGGCAAATACCCCACCAAAAAGGAGAATTTCAGACCAATATCACTGATGAATATAGATGCAGATTCTCAACAATATCCTAGCATATAGGATCTAACGGCACATTAAAAAGATTATCCACAATGACCAGGTGAGATTCATCACTGGGCTACAAGGATGGTTCAACATTCACAAATCAATCAATGTGAGAGAACAAATCAATAAGAGAAGACAGAAGAACCACATGGTCCTCTCAAGTGATGCAGAAATAGCATTTGACAAAATCAATCATCCATTCCTGATTAAAACACTTCAAAATATAGGGATAGAGGGAACATTCTTCAACTCCATAAAATCTATCCATGAAAAACCCACAGCAAATATCTTCAATGGGAAAAAGCTCGCAGCCTTCCCGTTGAGATCAGGAACACGACAAGGAAGCCCACTCTCAACACTCTTGTTCAACACAGTATTAGAAGTCCTAGCAACAGCAATCAGACAACAAAGTGAAATGAAAGGTACCCAAATTGGCAATAAAAAAGTCAAACTTTCTCTCTTTGCAGATGACATGATTTTTTTTTAAATAAAAATTGTATTTATTCAGCTTTTTGGAAATATAAATAACACAATAGATGACAAAGAGCAAAATGAAATAAAACCCTTGACATGTTATATGATCGATCATTTCCAGGCACAACAATATTTATTAATGAATATCATAAAATTAATTTAATTTTTATCTGTTTTCCTCCTTGCTTTAACTACATGGGTGCTTCTGGAAGCTTGAGTTTCTAAGTAAACTCCACAGCTATTCCGGCCCCTAATAATGTGACTGAGTGAGGTTATGGTCCCACTCCCATAGGGAATAAATGTCTATCAATGGGGATACTGAACCTCTAGACCTCTGGGAACTTAAAAACCATGTGTTTTTGTTAGGATCCTACTAACACAGGAAAATGCAGCGGTTATCCATTAAAACACAATCTGATATGGGTAGAGGTTTTCCAAGTTCTCTGCAGGACCACCAGACGATTCCACCAAGCTTTTCTGGCAGCCTCGCCTACAGCCTGCAGCCTCTCAAGAGTCACAAACCAAAGATAAGGCATTTCTGACCTTTCCTCCTGGAAGTCACAGAGTTCTCTGGGTAGGGAGATTATGGAGGTTTTGCATCAAGCCTGCCTTCACACTCAGTACCAGGGGAAAGGCTGCTAAGTCTACCCAGTGCACGCCTGTGTTGAGCATACTTACCCATCACACACAAGGCCATAGAGAGTAAATGAACAAGTCACTCTGGACCAAGCCACTTCAAAACAGAGGCAAATTTGGTGAACCAAGGCCACTGCCTGTTGTAATAACCCCAGTTCACCTAGGTCCTTTCCTGAAGAACCATATTAATCTCCTGATTCAAGAGGCATCTCTGGCCAAGACAGAGCACACAAGGAAAACGTAACTTCTGGATAGGGCAATGCCATATGGAGTTTGGAGGCTGTGGTTTAGTCTACAGC
>NW_026744338.1:0-2982 GCF_022355385.1 Mustela nigripes
TCTTGCACTGTGGCTTGAGAGCAGCCACAGACCATCCATAACTCATGCGCTAGCCACACTTTATTGACAGAATACAGGGAGGGGTCCCATTTGGCCCATGGGTGATAGTTTCCCACACTCCAGATCTGCAACATGATGGATGATGGGGGAGAGGGCTCTTCTTTTCCAGTGGCAGAGTGGGAGTACACTGGGACATATCCTGCCTAACCCTGGCCCCTCCACTTGAAAGGAAAAAAAAATGATAGTGAGATTGGCCAACAATGAAGGCCTCAGGAATTCTCCTGCCTTTCTCTGTAGGCCTCAAGTTTGCCACAAGACGTTTGTCTGTGGTTGAATTCCATGTAGGTATTGTTTGGCTGAGACAGTCCCCATTGCCTGGTGGGTATATCTTTCAGGTTATATACCACATAGATGGTCATCTTGTTCAGGCCAAGACCATGAGCACATTTAGGGTTCTCCTGAGTTAACAGAGGTTGTAGCATGTGTGGGCTTCAGGACAAGTCTGATTCAGCCCTCAGCAATGTAATGGAGCATCTGGCTTCCTGAGCTCTCTGTGGCACTGGCACAGGCCTGGCTGAGGCCACTTCTGCAGTCATGATGGAAAACCCCCCTGGCCTGGGCAGTTCACCCCATCCTTGGCCCTGCAGGCTAAGACCCAAGGTTCCTCCCACCTCATTGGCTGGGACCAGGTCACATGCCCATGAATGAACCAATTCCTGGAGCCAGGGAGTGGAGCCATGGAGGTTGGCACATGTTGTTAGGACCTCTGTTGTAATGACTTTTCTAATGGCTGTGGTGGCAAGATCTTATGGGATGCATCTGTTAATAAAACGAATATTAATTTCTGAATAGTAAGTGGGTCCAAGGTGCTGGCTTAGCACCTAGCCCCTCAGTCCCAGCACCTCAGTACTGATGTATTTCTCTGCAGAGACAATGGCTAAGGAGCAAAGTGGATGGAAACTGGCCCATAGTGCACAAAAGAAGTGTGTGTGTTTAGGGGATTGGGGATAATAGCTTTGGGCAAGCTATAGCTCCAACTTACCTAGGTTCAAGAAGGTGCAGGGAATCCGTGGTGTTTCACCATCCATCATTTTGCAGATGGAGAATATGCCTTTGCATAGAGTCTGGCAAGACTTGTTCCAAGTCTTCTCTAGTTGGTACGGAAGTCGGGAAGACAGTACGCTCCATCTGCTGGGATAGGCATGTCTCAAGAAAGTGTCTGTCTTTCTGTGAGCCTACACACAGGCCTGATGAGGACAGTTCACGGTTTTGTTCTGAGTGGGGAGTGGTGCCACGTGTGATCCCGGGAAGAGGACAGACCTGGAGTCCACTGTAGAGCTACTTCATGGGAGTGGGGGTGATCTGCAGCATCCGCCCCATGGGATGTCTGTCCTTTATTGAGTTCTGTGTATGGTTTCTGTGACTGTGTCCTAATGGCTGGGATTTCCAAGGAGCAGGATTTTTTGGCTTTACATTAAGAGTTGGTCCACCCGGACTGGGCAAGTCCCATTCTGCTGCTGAAAATTGTGTCTCCAGTGGTTGGAGTGTGTATTACAGGCCTAGAGGTCAATGGTGGGGTGGTTACAGTGGTCAGTAGACTACTGTTACTGATGATTTTTGTAAGTGAAATCTATAGGATGATATGTTAGATCTTATGGTTAGGGATCCACATTAGGTGCCCATAAATGGTGCTTTTTCTGAATTTCATATTTGGTAACTTTTTACTACTTCTAATAGCCCTCCTTGTACTTGTTATTCCAAGAAGCAATGCATTACAACGTTGCCTGCATTGCGTTGATGGGAATTTGAGCATGAATTCAAATTGGTGCTTCCACAAATTGTACACTGGAACAGCTAAAAAATAAAATTTTATTTTTGACACTAAGTAGGAAATATCCTGCTGTGATTATTAATTTAAACCAGAGGAGGGGTCCTCTTTTGGTACTGGTAATGAGTACCATAGGCCTTCCTAGGGAACATTATCAGATTCTATTGGAAACTTGGTCTTTGTTTTTGTGGAAGATCAGGAGTCAACCAGTTATTTGTCTCTTGTCTCATTTTCCATGATCGTTCCACAATATCTGGTTTCACACCTCTACCATTGTGAAATCCCAACTTTGGCACCAACTTGCCCTTCTCTGTCAAGGGCAGAGAGCCAAGTTTGAGCAAGACAAGAGCCACTTCTGGGTGACTGGGAGACTCTAGGATCAGAATGCTGTTGGTGGGGAGTTACTGGGATCCTAAATTCCAAACCAGCTCCTAACACCCAGATGAAATACATTTCTCTCTCTTTTTAAAAGATTTTATTTATTTGAAGGACAGAGATCACAAGTAGGCAGAGAAGCAGGCAGAGAGAAAGATGGGGAAGCAGGCTCCCCGCCAAGCAGAGAGCCTGATGAAGGGCTCGATCCCACGACCCTGAGATCATGACCTGAGCCCAAGGCAGAGGCTTAACACACTGAGCCACCCAGGCGCCCCCAGATGAAATACATTTCTGACTTAGAAACTTCAGATAGAAATTTTTTGTCCATGATGACAACTGAAGAAAATGTGTCATCCCTAAACCTAACCTTAACCCCTAACAACGCTGAAACCTAAGTTGACCTTAAAGCCCAAAGTAGAACCCTGAATCCCAAACCTGAAATGGAACCCAAAGCCTGTACCTGAGCCCTGGATCCAAGCCCTGAACCATGAACCCAAACCCTAAACCATACCTCCAAGTCATGAACCCTGAACCCAAATCTCAGCATGAAGCCAAACCCCCAATTTGACCTTGAACTTTATCTCATAAGCCCTGAGTCTTAAACCTAAATTATAAACTTAAAGCCCTAAGCTATAACTCTGTTCCCTTGTCCTCAACTCTAAATCCTCATGCTAACACTAAACCCAAAGCCTGATCTAGAACTCTGACTAAAACCTGAACCTGAACCCAAACAATGTTCACAAGAATCAAAAGGTAGAAACTGCAAATATCCATCAATG
>NW_026744339.1:0-2982 GCF_022355385.1 Mustela nigripes
GGGGTACCAGGTGGTGGGTATTATAGAGGACACGGATTGCATGGAGCACTGGGTGTGGTGCAAAAATAATGAATACTGTTATACTGAAAATAAAAAATAAATTAAAAAAAGAAAAAAAGATTGGGAAAAAAAAATAAAAAAGAGGTGTGCAGCTCAGCAGAGAGCTCTATCAGGCCAACAGAACTGAAAAACCGAAGAAAGAAAAGTATTCTCACACACTTCAAGCGGAAAAGCATTTGTGGTATTGAGTTATCTAAGAAACTGCTCAAGTTATCTATTACTTTGTATGAGTTCTTTAACATTGAAAAATATTCAGATTACTTTAGCTATATTTTTATTCATGAAGTCTAAGTTTATTTGTATCTAATAAATTGGGACCTGGTATTGCCCATATATTGTAAAAAAAAAATAAATAAAGTCAGGCAAGAGAATTTTTCACAGAAAAATCAGTCTGAAAGAGAGAAGGAATAAACAATCAAGGAAGGGAAGAGAGAGCCTAAACCACACATTCTGTAGAAAACTAAAACACAATTGTGAAAAATTTTATGGTTTGTTTTGTTGTTTTTTGTTCATTGTATTTTTTATAAAAAATTATCTTCCTTGGTTGGAAAGAAAAATCTAGATTCCAGCCAGGATGAGATATTCTAAACACAAAGAAAACTCAGATTACCAAAATAATTTGAAACATGTTACCTTTAAACATTGTACTGTAATGACCATTTTTAATATATTTTTTAGGTTTTTTAAAAAATTTTTTCAATTTATTTATTTTCAGAAAAACAGTATTCATTATTTTTTCACCACACCCAGTGCTCCATGCAATCCGTGCCCTCTATAATACCCACCACCTGGTATCCCGACCTCCCACCCTCCTGCCACTTCAAACCCCTCAGATTGTTTTTCAGAGTCCATAGTCTCTCATGATTCACCTCCCCTTCCAATTTACCCCAAGTCCCTTCTCCTCTCTAACACCCCTTGTCCTCCATGCTATTTGTTATACTCCAATTTTTGTAGGAGCGCAAGGTTTCATTTTAATTATCAATCTGACAGGGACAATAGCAGAGGCCTCTGAAGAAGATTTATAATGAAAGGACCAACCAGCAGGTTTATGCTTAACATTGTGTGTCCCCTAGAGGTATGTGAAACTATTTCCATTAAAAGTATATGCAACAGAGCATCAAAGAAGTAATGCAGACAGATGGAAAGTTATGTGAGTACATGACTGAGGCAGTAGAAGTTTCTACATTAACCCCAACATGAAACAGTAGAATGCAGGCTTAAGAACATAGACAGTGGTGTCAGACTGCCCAGATTCAATCAGTACATCACTTACACAATGTGGGGAAAAAAAAGGGGGACAAGATGATACTCAACTATCTTTGCATCCATTTCTCCACTGATAATTAGTATTATAGTATGGACCTGACAGAGTTATCATAAACATCACAGAAAACATATGAGGAACATTTAACTCAATTCCTGATAAAAAAAAAATAAGTTACAATGAAAACTAGATGGAATGATGATGCTATGTCTTTTTTTTTTTTTAATTTTGGTTGGTTTTATTTATTTTTTCTCATTAAAGATAAAATCTCTGGCATTTCTACTCCTCTTGTTTTTTTAGAGGTAATGTAAGTATTCAGTTAAGAAAATCCAAAGAAACATTTTATTTTTGCCTCAGTATGTATATATTAACCTTTCTAAACATATATTGTAAGCGTTGCATGTTTTAAACTTAGATAAAGTATCTAGACATTATCTCTTTAATTTATTTCCTACAGCACTAAGTAGAAAGCATTGAATAAATCTGTGGAAAAACAAAAGGAAGAAAAACATGAGAGGGAAGGAGGGAGAAGGAGAGAGGAAAAGTGAATTAATGCTAATCTAAAGTATTTAATATATGTAAGAAAAAGAAATAAAAAAGCAACTGCAGAGTTAAGAATTAGCCCTAAGCTTTTATATGACTTCTGAACAGACTACATTAGCTATTAGCATGGATTAAAGCCAAGCAGGTAATTAACATAGATTATCTTTACTAATACTATATTGACAAAGCAATACATTATGAATTTTCTTACCCACATTTAATACAGAACCTTCCACAGACCACTACATACTTGGTTCTCAGTTATTGCTTCATGGATATATTTTGAATAAAATAATGTGACATTAAATTTGCACACCTCCTCTGGAATTAAGTATACAGTGGAGTTCCCTGCATTAACTACTGTTTACTGGAAAAATCTATGCTAACTACTCCCAAATTTATTATGTAAGAATGCAGTAACAGGTCCTACCACCTACAAGGCAGGTGACCCAAATGACAAAATTCATCCTGTACTTACGGTTTTCAAACATTTTGGTATCAAATGTTATTTGGGAGCTTGTAAAGCAGGTAACAGTTGAGAAGCTAGAAATAGATGATGTGGGGAACCAAAATCTCAGTTAGACCAAGGAATTCAGGGAGCCAAATTTGACACCCTTTGTTCTCTAAAGCTCCCTCAGAATTTTTTAAATTCAACACATATCTGGAGAAAATGATCAGATGGAAGCCAAGTTATATCCCCTTAAAATGACAACTCCAAGAAAGTGGGAAACATCCCTGAGATTTCCTTCTAAGCTGTTGCTTGTGAAGTTGTTTTTTGTCTGTTTTTTAGATGTGAAGATGGTAAAGTATAACCAGGTTAACTTTTAAAAATGGAATACATACTGTAATTTCAATGGGACAGACTAGAGAAAACATAAAAATAAAAGATATGGTGTGGAGATTTTCTTTTTTATTCATTTCCCATGGAGATAAGCCTGATTTTTTTTTTATTAATAATTTTTTATTTTTTATAAACATATATTTTTATCCCCAGGGGTACAGGTCTGTGAATCACCAGGTTTACACACTTCACAGCACTCACCAAAGCACATACCCTCCCCAATGTCTATAATCCCACCCCCTTCTCCCAAACCCCCTCCCCCCAGCAACCCTCA
>NW_026744340.1:0-2981 GCF_022355385.1 Mustela nigripes
CTGGCTTGAGAGGTCTCTGTGAACAGGTCTGATTTTATTCTGATGGGATTGCTCTGTAAGGAAGAAGCCTCTATGTACTAGTGGCTTTCAAGAGATTATACCTACAATTATGATTCCTCAGTTTGACTATCAGGTGCCTTGATTTTTTTTTTTTTTTTGAATCTATAATCTTGGTTGGAGACCGATCGACCTCTAGTACCTGAATACTGGTTCCATTCTCGAGACTGGGAAAATTTTATGAAGAACTTGTTCCACTATATCTTCTAGACTTCTTTTTTTCTCCTCGCTTTCAGGGATTCCAATAACTCTGACGTTGGAAGGTTTTATAGCATCATTTATTTCGTGATTCTTTTTTCATGGTTTTTAAGCTGTTTGTTCCAAGCATCCTTTTGATCCTTCCTCTCTATCTGTTTGTCCTCTGGATCACTAATTCTATCTTCTGTCTCATTTACCCTAGCTTTGAGAGTATTTATATTAAATTGGAACTCAGTGGTAGCATTGTGAACCTCATCCCTGGTAGGTTTTAGCACCTCCCTAACATTGTGAACATCCTGTCTGGTTGCTTTCAGCTCGGTCCTTATAAATTCCATTTTGTCATCCATGGATTTCTCCAACCTAGCTATTGCCTGGATAATTGTTCGCCTGAATTCTCTTTCTGACATATTGTCTATGTTAATAGCTGTTAGCTCTGTTGCAGAAAGTCCATCCTCTGTATTTTTCTTCTGTTGGACCTTCCTTTTCCTAGTCATTTTGGTGAGAGATGACTGAACAGATATAGCTGGATGTATCGATCGTGGTACAGTCAAGGTGCACCCTGGAACATTTATGAGCAATTAGGATTCCCCACCCAAGTGAGAGAAAAAAGAAAAGAAAAAGAAAAAAAAGAAGAGAGAGGGAGAGAGAGGAAAGAAAGGGAAGATGAAAGAGAAGGTTCAGCCCAATGGTCCCCATGGTAAGATTTATGAGGTATACAAACAAAAACAGACAAACGAAAAGACTGATAAAAGTATATAATAAGAGAAAAAATATGCAAATAAAGGAAGAATCTCTTGGAAAAGAAGCCAAAGTATAAGATTTATATACTATGAAGACAAAAACAAAAACACAGAAACAATGGCAGAATAAAAAGATGGTAGAGTGGTTATAAATTTTCAGTATGGGTGAGGAAGGTTGTTCTGATTCTTCCTGGATGTATCTTGATATCTTTGTTAAAGGATTCATCTTTCCTAAGATAAAGGGGACTAAAAATTGGTTTAGCTATAGGGATAATATTGATTGGGGAAAGGGTATTACTTTGAAATTTAACTCTATATGAATATTAGAAAATAAAAATAAGAAAGGAATAAACAAGACTAAACTAAAATAAAATAAAAAGAAGAAATTCAAAAAATAGCAATGCAAAAGGAAACCAGAGGTGTATGTAGATCAGGTTAGAAGATTATTAATGAATTTGATGTACTGGACAGCTCACTGTGATGGTAACTAGGTTAAAAAAATTATCTATATTTAAAAAAATGAGCCAGAATAGTGGGAATAAATTAAAAATAAAAGTTGTCCTATGAAATAGTGGTGGTTATTCTTTTGTAGACTATTTTTTTTTTCTTTACTGGTTTGGTTTCTGTGGGATGGGCCGGCCACGTGAGTTTTCAGTCAATGATGCTCCCTGAGTTAATTCCTCCAGTCCCCCTCAATGGAGTGGGCTTGAGGAAATCGTTTTTTTCTTGATTTTGTTCTCTGGTGGCTTTATGTTTGTTCACTATTATTTTGCCTTTTGTATTGACCACATTTGATGTTTTTTGTAAGTTTAGAGGAAAGCAAATTGCACCCTGACCTCCCTCTCAGAGAGAAGACTCAGTGTGGCTGCAGAGCCCATATAAATTTCCCCTTGGCCGCTGGCAAAGCAGGTTCCAAGTCGTGGTCTCTGGGTGTGCAGGATCTTCTGCTTTTACCCAAAACCATGGCAGCGACAGCTGTCTGGGCAGGTTCAGACCGCCAGAGATGTTCCAAGCAGCGATCGCACACTGAGATTTTCCCGATGGCCTGGGCTTGGAATGACTGTTCTTTCTGGGTCTAAGAGCACCAGGCGCGCACTCTTTCAGAGGAGGATGTGGGTCGTGCACGCGTCTCAGGCTCTGCAAAGAGGGCACAGGCTGGGCCTTGGTGCACCTCTCATAGGGTAGAGATTGTGGCATATGTCTTAGGCTCTGAAACAATGGCACAGGTCAAAGAGCGCTAGCTGGGCCTTAATACATCTCTCAGGGGAGGTTGAGGGGTTCTTCTGGACCCCACTCAGTATCGGGCATGCTAGCGTCTCAGGGAACAAGGCCTGGTTTTTCCACCCACACCTGCTCCGTGCCCTGGGACTGGGGACTTAAGCCCCTGTCCTAGCAGCCCCGATTCCCACAACCCCCCTCCCCACAATCCTTTGGAGTGCTTTCAACCAGTCTCCAAGTTAATGCTGGTCCCCAGACGCAGGGCACTCACGGATTGGGGTATTACTTTCCAACCGGTCACCTCTGGAGGCTCCCCACCATCTTCCAATATCAGTCAGCACCTCTCATACCACTTTACCTGCCCCCTGGTGTCTTCTGCCCCTGTAGAGATCTAGATGTGTATAATTCTAATCTTGGGTTGATTTCATGGGTGATCGAAGTTCTTTGGTAGGTAATCAATTGCTTTAGGGTACAGGTTGAAAAGGTGCCTCATCCTACTTCCCCGACATCTTGCCCCATCCATCATCCGTTTTTGACAGAGTACTCAAGGATGCTCTGGCTCCATATAAGATCTATTGCTCATTCTAATACCTGCCAATCCTCAATACCAATTATCCTCTTCCCTCATTCCCTGCATTTCTATATTTTCTGTAACCCTCAGCTTTGTTCTCAGAGTCCTGAGTCACACCCAGTTTGACTCCTTCTCTGACTTCTTCCCTTCCAGTTTTCCTTACCTTTACTAAGGGTCATGGTATTCCTCCTGGGGCA
>NW_026744341.1:0-2981 GCF_022355385.1 Mustela nigripes
TAAAAAAAAAAAATAAAGTGGGAAACAAGTCAAACTTACACAACAAAGAAAGAAGCACAATTCTTGCAACTGTGAAGCAAAATAAACCCTGCTTAGGAGTGCTTTTCCGATCAATTTCAGTAACTAGCCACTTTTGTAGAAGGCCTCAAATGATAGAGAATTCTATAGCAAGCTCAGACTGTGCTTCAAATACATGAGCACGTGATAAAGTGCCCGTGGCATAGAGGCAAAACACAAACACGAATCAGAGCAGAGACCCCCTATATATTTGGAGAAAGGCAATGCTGCTTTATGCCAAAAAATTTTCCCCTTTCGTTGGATCACAGATTGGGTCCTCATAGACAGAGGGCAAAAACAAAGGTGGCCTCCCAGGATGGATGGGGGGCGGGTTTAAGAAACACGAGAACTTACCCTCGAGGTTTTTTTTAGGGGCCCGATAGATGAGATCTCGACACTGGTCACCAGAATTTTTTTTTTTTTTTTTCAAGTAAGCTCCCCGCTCAACGTGGCTCTTCACATCATGATCCCCCAGTGATCTAGAATCGCATGCTCTACCAAATAAGCCAGCCAGGCATCTCCACCACCAGAATCTTAGTTTACAGAAGGGGCCACCGGGCTCAGTCACAAAATACGGAGCAGATGGGCTCGGTAACACGGCACTTTGTCCAGGCTACATCCTGGCTAACAGCTTCAGCATTGTGAGCATGCACAGGCCGAGCATGCGCAGAACATACATTAGGTGCACAGGTGTTGATAGGGCGCCTCTGACCGCCTGAATTAACTCCCGGGTCAACCGGCGGTCATGCCCTCTCATTGACCTCTTCCACCTTTCGAAAATGAGGTTCTAGTTTGGTCTAGACACTGATAAAGAATGAATGTGGGGCACCTGGGTGGCTCAGTGGGTTAAGCCTCTGCTTTCAGCTCAGGTCATGATCTCAGGGTCCTGGGATCGAGCCCCGCATCGGGTTCTCTGCCGGACAGAGAGCCTGCTTCCCTCTCTCTCTGCCTGCCTCTCTGCCTACTTGTGATCTCTGTCAAATAAATAATAAGGAAAAAAAAAAAGAATGAATGCATGAATATAGAAAATCAAGTGAGCATGCAACCACAGTTTCCCATAATCAATTATGTGCTATCAGACACATATATGTTTGAACTTATATATCAATATTCCATTTCTTTAGATGAAATGTAGGATACTGGTGCAAAACAGCTTTAATAGCACAAGTAAATTTTATGAGCATGTGGCTCATACTCCTACTGTACCTACTTCAGCTAGTTCCTCCTCCCTCAAACCCACACCTATGGCTTCCAGGGGAGTTCCCTGAGACAAGTTAAAAGAATCAGGAAAAAATAGACCTGACTTGTGGATGATTCTGCACGTCTGCAGGGACAAGATGGCAGCACAATCTTAGCCATCACAGCCTTACAGACAAGAGAGCTTTAACAGGAATTCCTCTCAATGAGCAGAACCTTGAGTTCACTTTGTCCTCTTCGTATAGAAAGGGACAGCACCCATGATACTGTTATACAGTGACTTCTGGACAGTTTTGGTAGTACTAATAAAATTTTGATATTAGCTACTTTTGTTCCTTTAAAGCTCTAGGCACCTGCTCCTTCATGGCCTCATAAATTGTTCCACTAACAGCTTTTCCTCCTCTTGCCTCCCAGTATTAGGGGAGGTAAAATGATTCCAACAGTGTCTTTCTAAGTGTCCGCCATCCTTTATTGGTCCCCTTAATCCTGTCCTTGCCTCTTATATAAAACCTTCACTGAATTCAATCAGACCTTTTTGAGTTAGCATTCTATTTTCTGAGGGAACCATGACCAATGTAGATGTGAGGCAAGCAGAATTGCCCTTCTACTTCTAAGAAGTATAGAGATCCAGTGAAATGTAAAGTTCCCAGAAGAGAGCTGTTGCTGATTAGACTCATAATTAGACCATTCTATGGATGTGGTTTACCACTGAGATGTAGCCTATGTGGAAAATCATCAATTTAACCACCTCAGAACACCCAAATATAACAGCAGGGGAGAAACAGGGTAACGATGACTTCCAAAAGTAATTTTATTTAGAAAAACAGTAAAGAGGAGTTAACATATAGTGGTTATTGATTCCGTGCATGTACCATCTCTTTATGGACAAGAATGGTAACAGTTGTAAGTGGAGAGGGCTCTGATTACCTAACACCCTTATACCCATCAGGGGAGTTTTTCTTGTCTACCTCTTTTCATGAGTGTGGACGAGAGACTGTATGTATAGGAAAACCACTACAGTAGGTAAGTGCAGACCCATTTGCCAGATATTGGCTTTCAAACCACCACTGAAAACTGTAATCTGTTTGTTTTTTAACTCTTCTTCGGTTTAGGTGCTCTTTTAGATGTTGGTAATTGAAAGAAATTTAACAGAATATGACACTTGAATGTGAACAATGACTTTATTTTTTTCTGAATCTTCATAAGCAAGCTTCTTTAGTCTGTTATAGAGAAAAGGAAATAAGAAAGTAGGGTAAGCTCATGCCATCATCAGTTTTATTTCAAGACTGAAGGAAACTGCCTAAACCTAAAAAAAGATGGCACATCTGATCTGAATTAAGATTCTTGGGACTGAGTTCATTCATGTGTTCAATAAGAAATTACTGAGCACCAGCATCAGGCACTCTTCCCACCATTGGAGATTCAATAATAATAAAGGTTGCTTTTTAAAAGAAAAACGTAAAGCATATTCTATGAGTCTGTAAGTATACGGAGTAATATAAGGCAAGGCAGACGGATAGGGATTTTCGAGGAGTAAAATAAGAATCCTGATATTAACAAGTTGGTCAAAGTCTCACTGAGAAGGCCTCATGTGACTTACAGCTTGAAAGAAGAAAGGGAGGAAACTACGTGGCTATCTTTAGAAGAGCAGTCTAAGCAAGGTCAAAGGAGGTGAAGGTTGCCATTCAGGGTGTGTGGGCACTAAAGGCACATTTGATTTACTTAAT